>NC_134874.1:41229858-41531608 GCF_049852395.1 Peromyscus maniculatus bairdii | reverse complement strand
AAAATAACTGGAAATAATAAAATATTTTTCAAGTTCATGAGGCTTCATGAATTTATTCAACTTCAAGGGACACAGGAAAAAAGAGGACCACTAGTTTCAAACTTGTAAATCACCTCAGTTCACAAGATGTCATCTTTAACCATCACTTAAATTAAGGTCTTCTTTGATGAGTACATGGAAATAATGAATTCACTAACCGTACAGTAAACAAATATCCATAATTTTTCAGGACTTGGTGTGGTGTATCAAATAAAGCTTACCTGAGGATCAGAGGATAGAGCCAGGCACTAGATTAAACATAGAGGCCAGGCAATGGTGGCACATAGCTTTAATCCTAGCACTCAGGAGGCAGAGATCTGTCTGTATTTCTGTGAGTTCAAAACTACACTGGACTACATAAGATTGATTCAGTCTAGGAGAGAAACAGAACCAGGCAGAACACACCTTTAATCTCAGTACTTTGGAGTCACAGGCCTTTAATCTCAGCACTTGAGATCTCATGCCTTTGGTACCAGTATTTGGGAAGCACACACGCCATTAATCCCAGCACTAGGAAGGAAGTGAAATGGCTGGGTGGAGAAAGGCATAGAAAGTGTGAGGAGACAGGAACCAGAGCACCTTTTCAGCTGAGGACTCAGAGGCATTCAGTCTGAGGATTCATGGAGACAGGATCTCCACTCCTTTTGGGCCTAAGGATTTGGTAGTGGTGAGAAGTTTGTCTAGTGGCTTGTTCCTTTGTCTCTCTGATCTTTCAGCATTTACCCCAAAATCTGGCTCCAGGTTTTTATTATAAGTCCATTTAGGATTTGTGCAACACATTGGTAAGGGCCATTTGTGGAGACATGTCAGTATGCTACCACCAACCCAAGGATTTTCTGTGAGTTCTAGCCAACTCAATTTATACAATTTCTTACTTCATGAACACAATGCTTTATTTTGATCAATCTCAAGGCATATTACCGGGCAGCTGGACCTTGTCAAGCTGTCTGAATTAGGACTTCACTGTGCTTGGTATGATGATGCATCAAGGGGGGCATATCAATAGGTCAAGTGTTCACAAAATCATTCTAAGGGAAACCAGACCAGACACCCCAAAGAGGTATTTTGATGCAAAATCTGTAGAGGCAGCACAAACTCAGTGAAGGTGGATCTATGGAGAGCTAGAATGGCATGGATTATGATTTGAAAGAAAATGACTCCCATAGGCTCAAATGTTTGAATATTTGTTCTCCATTTGGCCGAACTCTTTAAGAAGGATTGATTATGAGGTACAGGCCTGTTGAAGGAGTTGTGTCACTGGGAGTAGGCTTTGAGGTTTCAAAAGGTTTAGTCATTCCCAGTGTCCTCCTTATGGATCCAGATATGAGCTCTCAGCTGTTCTGTTTCCATGGCTTTTTTTCTCCACCACAAACTTTAACATTCTGAAACTTTAAACCCAATTAAATGCTTTCTTTTAGATATTGTCTTGGTCATGTTTTTTTTTTTTTTTTTTTTTTTTTTTTTTTTTTTGTCAGTAATAAAAAAGTAACTAAGAAGAAAGGTGCAACTAGGCTGTGGCCTATTGCTGTGACAGGCCTGCCTATTTTGTTTTCAGAGGAATATTAATGACTTTGGGGTTTTAAACTAGAAGCTAGGTTAAATCTATAACCAGAATTTAATGGCCTATCCTCGTAGCAGCTAGGAAGACATTTTAGAGAGCCCTATGGAGGTTGATGGCCCAGATACAATGATATTTCTTTATCATTATGATGCCAGCTCTCTGAAATCATAAATCCAGTTAAACACATCTTTTATAAACTGTCTTGAGCATTGTGTTTTGTGACAGAAGTAAGAAAGTAACTAATACACATGAGCTTGATGCAATCTTCTTGTACTACCATGGAAACAAAGTACTTCTACGCAAGAAGGTAAATGGAAATGTATGGCTGTGAAAATTGTACCACTTAGATGCCATTATTGCTGTTTTTTTGTTTTGTGTTGCTGTAGTATACCTGAGACAGGTTTACTCCTAAAAGTAAATTATTTGTTTTTTCTCCTTCTACTTTCCTTCCTTCCTTCCTCCCATTTTTGTTTCTTTCCTTCTTCTTCCCTTCCTTTCTCCTCCTCCTCTCCTTTCTGTGCCATGGTGACACCCAAGGGAAATGCAAATGAAGCATATTATTAGCATCTACCAGGTGATGCCTTAGCTGGTATCCCCATCCCATATATTCCCTTTCACTCTCTGGAATAAAATTTGGCTGTCTCCGTGAAACTGACTCTCAAGGTTCTTTCCATAGTGCTCTAGCCATATAAGCACTTCTGACCACTTCTGCTCCCTTTGTCTCTGTAGCCTAGTGGCCAGTGGACTATGAGAAAAAGGGAGACCCCTCACAGCTGGCACCCACCAAACGGGAACTTATGGAGTACACAGAGTTTGTGATTACAGCTCTTCCACCACTGGCAGAGGTTAGCTGTGTCTTGCCTGACTATCCTGGTTCCAGGATCAGTCATCTCTCTTCCTCTCTTTGTTTTACTTTTGTTTTGCACCTTTGCCAGGGGATTAGATACATGCCCTACACTGAGTATTATGCTCCTTTAAAAAACCAAAGGTATCTAATAAACAGCCCATTACAGGATGTAGGATAGCTACACTCAGATTGTTCACCAAAGTTGTCCTTAAGAAGTCCTAAAAATACAGGAGACTGCCATTGCTCTAGGTTACTAATCAGAACATGAGGGTAAGATCCTATTGCAGAAGACAGTAAACACATTGGTTATAGGACAGGAAACTTTCTCCTCATGGCAATCTTTTATAGTACTGGATGGTGCTTGGGAAGATTCATTGAGGGGGAAGTCTTTCTTACTCAGTAGTGAATCCCATGAACTCCTTTAATGACCATCATGGCAAGACAGGAGTGTATATATGAAAAAAATGGTATGAATTTTATGGGGGGTAGCCCACCACTTTCTGCTTGGATTTAACTCCATTCCATGGGAGAAAACACATGCTTAGTACTCTGGCCAACGACCCAAGGCTGTAGAGCTCACAGGCCCAAGAATGAACCGATTATCCTGACGAATAGTCTTAATATCCAACTGCCTTCTAAATTTGCATCATTTACCAATAGATTAAAGTATCCCTCAGATCTAATCAAAGAAATTTCTCTGTGAAGTGGATAGTGGTAAACAAAGAACCTTAAAACCCATCAAAGTGCCAAGAATAATTGTCAGTGGAATGCTCTACCAGAAATGAGAATTAAAGATTCAATAATGGAAACAATATTGACAAAATTAATGAGAAATCTTTTATCAGCATTGAAATGAAACATTTTGTTTTGTCTCTGGGGAAACAGGAAAAATTTGATATTAGAGAATATAAAGATTGCTAAATAATTATTTTCCTTCCATACACAATAATAGAGACTCTATCAAGACAATGAAAAATAATTGAAGACTCTGGCATGAAGCGTGGTAGATTAAACTCACATTCATCTAGGTTTTCTTCAGGAGTAAATTAAAATCCAGGTATTTAGAATGCACTCTTTGAAGAACATATCCGAATTTGAGATAAAATCAACCTTCATTTATGGCTCCATTTCTTGAAATAATCTTCAGGAAAATAGGGTTTTCTGGAGTATTAATAACTTTCTTACCTAATTTCAAGGGAATCTGAAATAGTTAAATAAATACACTGGTAAGTGTATCAGTTTTACAGAAGACTGGTAGAACTAATATGTTAAGAAAAATTGTTGTCATGTGTTGTCACTTGGCTGTGACCCAGCATTCAGAAGTAAGAGAGAGGAGTAACACAAGATTAAGACTTACTTAGCTACATAGCGTGCTTTGTACCATCCTGAATAATACAGACTGCTTTCTAAAAATAAATCTATCTTTATAAGTGAAAAAATGACTTTTAACACTGTGATAGTTTGAAAGAAAATGGCCCTCAAAGGCAGTGGTACTATTAGGAAGTTTGGCCTTGTTGGAATAGGTGTGGTCTTATAGGAAGTATGTCATTATGGAGGTAGGCCTTAGGGTGTCATGTGCTCAACTTATGCCCAGTGTCTCAGGCTACTTCCTGTTGCCTTTGGATGAAGACAAAAAATTTCCCAGCACCATGTCTGCCTTGAGGCCACTGTGCTCCCTCTCATGATGATAATTGACTAAACATCTGAAACTGTATTTTCCAGAGAGAACAGGGAAGATGCACATATAAACTTACAAAGACGTGACAGCATGCACATCATGTGACATGTGCAAGCTCAAACTGAAATGGAGTGCTTGTATGGATATGAACATCGTCTCACCCTTGGTTGAGGAGCTTTGATGTTTGATAGTTGCTGTGAAAGGCAGTCTGTATTTTTTATTAAGTCTGTGACCTCTATTAGTCAGCCAGATTCCAGGCCAGGCCATACCCATAAGAGCAGTCATCTAACACAAACTGGACTTGATTAACTTAAAAATTAGAGAGAAAAACAGAGAGAGAACTCATTGAGTGTGAGGTGCGGTGGGGATGTATCTGGGATAAATTGTGATGATAGGGTGAATGTAATAAAAATGTATTATATGAATTCTCCAAGAATTAATAACAATGTTTAAAGAAATGCATAAAGAAATGCATCTATGAAAATTTTTGTTTGTTTTTAATACTTAGAAGAGTTTAAAATGTTTAATGTATTTATTAAGGGATTTAATATAAAAATGTCCTCCAAGGCACCATTTTAATTTTTGGATAAATTAGGTGATTTAGAAAGTGGGGGATGCTTTAATGAATAAAGAGAAAATAATAATAATGAAGTACATGTGGGTAGTTCATGGTTTTGGGGTTGGAGAGCAGTGGCAGCCTGAAGACACCATATCTAGAAAACAGGAGTAAAGTGCACCAAGAAAATCTAGTGAAGGTTCTTGACTTGGGGGAGTCTTGATTGATATGAACTTGAAGGATAAGAAATAAAGATGAATAAAGAAGGGAAGAAACACACAGGTTTATAAGAATTTGAGTGGATGCCTGCTAGGCTAGACCCGAGTTTCTAAATGTGAGAACAAGTACATATCATGGCCAAACAAAGGAATCCTTCATACCCATGAATAATGATTTAATGCAGTCATTTTTGTCTGTGGCTATAAATTGGAACCACTGTGGAATATTTGAAGTGCCTCTGGCGGGTGAAGGATTTTGGATATTCTGAGATGACACAGGGATGGATCATAAGGTGATCCTAACAGTGAGAAGAGGGATGTTTCTGACTCTTTTACCTGCTCATGGGACCTTTTTCCTCCTACTGGGTTAGCTCACCCAGGCTTGATATGAGCATTTATGCCCAGTCTCATTGCATATTGTTATGCCATGTTTGGTTGATATCCCTGGGAGGCCTGCTCTTTTCTGACAGGAAACAGAGAAGCAGGGGATCTAGGATGTAAGGGAAGGTGGGGGCTACTGGGAGGAGGGGGGGGGAAGCAGAAAGCAGGCTGTGGTCAGGATGTATTTTATGAGAGAAGAATAAATAAAAAGTAAATCATAGTTTCTATGTATGGTATAAACAAGTATGAAAATGCTATAAAAATTCTATATGTTAAAATGCATATATACTTGTAACAAGAAAAATACTCAAATTCAATGATACTATATGTAATCATAAAAGGAATATCTTCATTGACCCTACATGAGCTTAACATTTACACTTAGACATAGATTAACTCAAGGGCCCTAGGGCTCAAACATGGCTTCATATAGATCTTTTGACAGAGAAAACATTAATTAAAGATAAAACAGTGTATTCCATATATATTTCATATATATATATATATATATGTGTGTGTGTGTGTGTGTTTATGTATAAATCCAAGTTTATGAAAATGCCTATGAATATAAAACAAAAATATGACAAAAAGAATATGCTCTGCCTCACCTCTGTTTCTTCACAAGGACTCAGGGAAAAGTTCTGCAGGATTTTGACAATTGCAAGCTTCATGTTAATGAGAGAAAACCTCATGCCAATGCAGTTTCTAGGACCATGTCCAAAAGGCAGGAATGTAAAAGGATTGATTCTATCTTTATTCTCCTTGCTGAACCTGGTGTCACAATTGAACAAGAATACAAATAATGAAACATGAAGTGCACAAGAGCCACATGTTTACAGTTTTCACCTACAGTCCTCAGCCAGAATCATACAGGGCACTTCAGTGGGTTCACTATTGCAATCAGGGTGAGTTAAATCATTACGAGATTTGGAAGTTAAAATTCTCTCTACAACTTTATGGTAAAGGAGCTCCTGAAGTTAATAAGATGATGAGTAGTGAATGATCATTGAAATCAAATTAGTCTTTAAAGTTTAAAATATTAAGAATGTCATGTGTTCCTGGTGTGAAAACATCACAAAGTAAATGTGAAGGAGAAGGAAGGAATTACCCTGTCACTTGAATTGGGGCTTTGCTCATTGGGAAAGGAGGAGACGTATGTTACAGATGAACTGTCTCTGTTCCATTCTCTCTTCACCATCCTCTTTTTCCTTCCTGGCCTTGTTTCAGTCTACTCATCCTAATCTATTTCCTCTTCTTCCTCCTCTTCCTCTCCAGCCTCCTTTCCCTCATTAAGCCCCTGTCACAAAATCTTTTACTGTCTCTCACTCCTCCAAGAGTTATCAACTGAAGTGATTTGCAAGGACACATGCTGTTTCTCTACTCTGTTATCAGTGAATTTTTGTCTCCATCTCCTCCATTAGGGGAAAAACTACTGAAAGCACAGAACTATGTCCGATTAAAATTTGATTTCTCACATGATTATTTAAATAAAAATGCTGATTCTGGAAATGTTCTAGAAGACTAATAACCATCTGTTCTCTGAGAGTTATTAAGTATTAGGGAAGATTAAAAAATAATTTCTAAATTATTTTATAGGACAGCATTGGAGTCCGGTGAAAGTTGTACTGGTATGTGTGTATAAGCTGAACTTGGCAGAATCCTGATGGGGAAGATTGTACACACACACACACACACACACACACACACACACACACACACGAAACATTAGCATTCTTCTGTAGACATCTTATGTACTGCATTTGATTAAACCTCAGCATTTTTAACCTTTGCATTCCTCTTCCCTGGTCTGGTCACTGATGCCCACTGAGTCTATATTATATGATTGAAAGCTGGACCAACAATAGAAACACACAATTAATAATGTATCCGTTTTTGGTCACTAAGTTAAAGGAGGTGGAAGTGGTGGCTCTGTAGAGGGACATAGAATTCACCTAATCAGAAAACGAGTTAGGTGACTCCATTCTACTCCTCTAATAAGCACTATCCATAGACCATCTGCCAACACCAGGGACACATGGCTAAGAATACAAGGTCTTAGACATCAAGAAATTCATGAAATAAGCTACTACATGTCTAAATTCTTGGCCTCTTGATTCAACTGCATCTATATTAAAGTATCATTTTTACATGAGTAGCATGATATGGATTGGACAGGTTATTTATAGGAATATGTATGTATATTCACACACCTGCATATGGGCATGTAAATAATACCTAAATAACAATTTGTAAAAAAAAGAGGCTATTCACTTGAAGAAGTGTGGGGAGGGATCTATAGGAGGATTTGAAAGGAAGAAAATGAATGAAGAAATGTTATTCCAAATTATAATCTCAAAACTTAAAAAAAGATAAAATATGATCCTGTATTTTTATTAGTGGTGCAACAATGGCAACCTAGCAATTATTCCCATGCTGCATACAATTCCCACAGACTGTTTATCATTTCCCACTCACAGAATACCCAGATTCAGATTCAAGAAGGATGAAAATATCAACTTTCTGATCAGTAGATGACTTGACTTTGGAGGAGTCACCCACTGGACAAGTGTGAGGGAGTTTCCTTCACAAAATAGACAGAAACAAAGCTAAGAGGACTTGTATTAGCATTCATCCTAAGTGGCACAGCTTGACCCATCACAGAGGAGGCTTTCTGCACCTCTACCCACACCAAGTCTAATACAATGTATTGCTATATTTGGGAAATGATTCCTATATTTGAGGATGTATCCAGAGAATTATGGACAGCATCAAAGAAATAGAAACCTAACAAGTTAAGTAAGATAAATGATTTTCTTATCATGGTAATGGTACTTGCTCTCTTTGGCACATACTTTATACACACACACACACACACACACACACACACACACACACACACACACACACACTCATACACACACACACACACACACATACAAGCCTGTGTCATAAAATAGCATTTATAGGTTATAGAAAGTAATCAGCAATTATAAAAATAGGAGAAAACTGATGTTTTTCTAATTTCTAAATACTTACACATAATTTGAAATTTGTCCATGATGTCATAATATTAATGGTATTTTTATTAATGTTTTGTGATAGTTTGAATGAAAATGGCCCCATAGATTCATAGGGACCTGCACTATTGGGAGGTGTGGCCTTTTGTGGTAAGTTGTCACTGGTGTTAGGCTTTGAGGTCTCAGAAGCTCAAGCCAAGCCTAGTTTCTCAATCTTCTCTCCCTGATGCCTCCTGATCTGGATGTAGAACTCTCAGCTACTTCTCCAGCTACATGTCTGTCTGCATGCTGCCATGCTTCCCTCCATGATGATGATAATGGACTAAACCTCTGAACTGTAAGCCAGCCCGAAAGAAATGTTTTACTTTGTAAGAGTTGCCATGGTCAAAGTATTTCTTCACAACATTCAAAACCCTAACCAAGACAGGTCTAAGACTCAAAAACAAAATTACAAAATACAGAACTCTCATATTTTGGTCAATTAAAATATCTGTAGTTTTTACAATAATTATCAAATTGTACTACAGATATTCTAAAATCAAATATACATGCAATAATACAAATCTATTTTTATGTGATTACAGTAATAGACATCTTAACATGCTTAAAGAAGTCTGGTTCTGTGTATTTTCCCCTTCTCAGGGTCCTCATACCTTTCAGGATGGAACTCCTCAGGATCTGGCCAGTATTTTGGATCTCGGTGAAGAACAAAGACAGGTATTGCCACCTGTGTCCCTTTGGGAATGAACACACCATTGATCACAGCATCTTTCTTACTGAGCCTGTTAAGCCTGATAGCAACTGGGTGTAATCTCATAGTTTCATTCACCACCATGTCCAGATATTCCATCTCTACCAGGGCTTCATAAGTGACAGGTGCCTGGGAAGATTAAAAAAAAGATTTTGTTGATTTGAGATTTGAAACTAACTTTCATGTCAATCTACTCAGTACTATCAAGTTTTAGGAACTCCACATTCAACCCAGATTAATGATTGGATTTACCATTGATAAGTCCTATTCACTGCACTCATGTGTGTTGATGTAGTAAAGATCCACTGAAATGCATGGTGAAGTGAATATAGAAGAACATTCACATAAGCTTACACATAGGTCCCAAATCTTCAGTTTTCCTTTGTACTGTTTTCCATTTAAGTAGTAATGAATGGCATATTATTTCCATCCCATTTAACACAAATCAGTTGTTAAGGGTGTCAAAACCTAATATAGGGAATCCACAAGTCCAGATTGAAGAAATATAATGTAGGGAACATTAAATTCCTTTTTAAAGTTCCATATCAATCCTTTTAGAGAACAACTCACAGTGTTTAAATCCTATGACTAAATTTAATATTACTATGTTCAATTTGAAGATAAATGCCATATTAAGCAGGAATAGTATATGAACTTACAGTGATTAACTTCAGTAGGATCTTTTCCCTTTGAAACTCATTATGGTAAAATAGCCTAAAAAATGGAGACTAATTGAGTAAAAGAATTCTCTTCTAGTGAGAGATCAATTCATTTCCATGCTGTTTCTGAAAGAATCTTTCCCGTGTTACTTCATATGTTGTTCTAATAAATCTTTAATTTTCAACATCCCACGGGATTGAGTCACCTGAATATAAATTGAAAAATTAGAAATTTCTAGATTAGATTGGTTTGTGCATATATCTGGGAGAGTTGTTGTCCTGACTGTTCATTGATATAGCAGGGTCCAGATATTTATAGGTAGCACTATTTCCTGAGTGGATGACTGTTAACTGGATATTTTTCTGTGTCCTGCCTGGTCCTGCAGCCACTCAGACTCAAATAAACACACAGAGGCTCATATCATTTTTAAACTAGGGCCATGGCAGTCTTCCTGCTGGCTAGCTCTTATACTTAAATTAACCCATAATTCTTATCTATGTTTAGCCAAGTGCTTGGTACCCTTTCTCAGTTCTGCCTTGTCATCTTGCTTCCTCTGTGTCTGGCTGGAGACTCTTGACTCTGTCCTTCCTCTTCCCAGAATTCTCCTCATTTGCTCACCCTGCCTGTGCTACCTGCCTGTGCTTCCTGCCTGGCTGCTGGCCAATCAGCATTTTATTATATCAGTGTACAAAAGCATTATCCCGCAGCAGATGACCTTGTGCTACATGAGGTCATCTGGATAATGATAGGTCAGTGAGTGAGTCAGTGGTCAGCCAGCATCCTCCATAGCCCCTGTGTGCTTCTTTGGCTGTGTAAGCACCTTGGTAAGAATAAGTGCTTCCTACAAGTTCCTGTCTTGAGTTCCTGCATTGACTTTCCTCAGTGGTAGTCTGTCATGTGAAAATATAAGTTGATGTAAATTCTTTCCTCCCCATAGCTGTTTTGGATCATGGCATTTATCGCAGTGACAGAATGAAACAAGAAGAGGGAGTGAGTATGAGGTTTGAAAATGTTTTTGTGTACCTCATTGACAACCCAGCCAGTCCCAGAGTTTAGGGACCTCACACTCCATTGCACCCAGTTTTGGGCAGAGACGAGAAGACAGTTTATATGATGTGTGGTTCTCACATTGTGGGACACTGAAGTTACCATAATGTAGATGTGAACAGTTTACATTGGAAGCTGCCATGATGTGCTGTGTTTGAGTCTAATTATGTGATTAGAGAGAGGAGTAATGCAGAGCATAGCTGAATCAGCCTGCCCAGAAAGGACCACACAGGTCCCACTGATAGCAGTCATGCCAAAGCATTTCCAGTAATAGTAATAATACAGCTGTCAGGTCAATTGTTTGAAGTTCTAGGGGGTTGCCTCAATTGTTAAGAGCACTATTTGATCTCTCAGAGGAACCAAGGTCAGTTCCCAGTACTCACATGGTGAGTACATTTCCTAGAAGTCTAATTTCAGGGAATCTGAGCCCCTCTTCTGGCTTCCTCATGTTTCAGATATGCACATGGTACAGAGATGTACATACAGGCAAACACCCATTTAAGTTTAAAGAAGACCCTTGACTGACACTTGCTTATCCTTAAAATCTAAAGAGATTTTATGCATGTTTTTGGACTATGTCTATGTAGTTAGAGATAGTGTTTATTACAGGGTTAGTACAGAATTACTGAGATTAATTTTTCTCTACACATAATTTTTCCTTTGTCTTAGATTTTCAGTGACTATTGATAAAAAATTAATTCTTACTGTATTTACTATAATTTGAAATGCAAGTGCGGAAGTAGTGTTTCAGGTTGAGGTTTGACATTTTCCCTGTAGCTTCCAGTACCATGTACTCACCTTATTGGGAAGGACTGTATCAATCTCTTGCTGCAATTTCTTCTGAACATGGGGGTGAATTGCCAGTAAATATGTAATAAAGGAAAGAGTAGTGCTTGTTGTCTCATAGCCAGCAAAAATAAATGTGATTGATTGGGTCAGGATCTCCAGATCAGAAAGAGCTAAAATGAAATTAGGTATTTTATGTCAATGATCAAAGCTGGTATCTACACAGAGCCTTCATTCATCTGCTTTGTTCTACCATCTTTGACACAGGAAGGTACACTGCATTTTATCTACAATGGTGTACTGCCTGCAAGACATGCAAGGGCAATGGTGGTACAATATGTGTGGGAATAACTAATCAATAAGTGATTTGACTTACAACCTACTCCATGAGACGGAACTAAGACTTGGCATTGCTTACATGATCTAGAACCTGAGACTAGGTATCCCAGGGGCCAAGGCCAAAACCAAATAATACCGTTGAAAAAAAAAGTAGGGAAAAAATGACTACTAATGATATTCTGCTATACTTGTAGATAAGTGCTTTTGTCAGCCATCATCAGAGAAGCTTCCTTCTGCAGCATGTGGGAACAAATGTCCAGAACCACAACCAGATTTGAGGCAGAGAGTGAAAGCCTTTGAAACACTCAGTCCTAAATGGGTTGTCTCTGCCAAATCCCTCTCCTTAGAGCCTGGGAAATCCCACAGAAGAGTAGTCAGGAAGAATGTAATATCATGTAGGGGTTGAGAATACCAAGAATACCAAGAACACAGGACTCTCCAAATCAACATGATGGAATGTCATATGAACTCACAGAGGCTGAGGAAGCATGCATATGGCCTGCACAGGTCTCTAGCATGTCCTCTAAGCATGCATTATGGCTCCTAGTTTAGTGTACTTATGGGATTTCTGAGTGTGCAAATGAGTGGCTCTCTGATTCTTTTATCTTCACCTGAACACTTTTTATTCTGTCAGTTTCTCTTTCTTAACTTTTTATGTTAGTTTTTGTTTTATCTCATTACATTTTATTTTGTTACATTAAAAAATGAATGAATAAATTAAAATCTGTCCACTGGGAAAAGGTTAACAACTAAATTGTCCTTTATATATTTTGGGAGAGGAAAAATCAGTTTTTTTCCAAGTGGGATGACACTGGGAATATTAACCATTCCAGGAGAGGCCTCGTGTTCAAGAGTGTTTGCCTTTCATATTAATGGACTCCATAGTGTGTGTGTGTGTGTGTGTGTGTGTGTGTGTGTGTGTGTGTGTGTGTGTACTTTTATTTGGTTACAGTTTGATGTTTGTTTTTGATACTGTTTGATTTTGTTTCCTTGGTTTTGGGTAATTTTCTGTTGCATTGGTCTTTTATTTGCTCTTGAGAAAGAACTTAAAGTTCTCTGGGTGGGGTATTCAGAAAGCCTTTGGTGAGACTAAAAATATGATCAAAATATATTTTAATTTAAAATTGTTTAATAATAGAAAATAATAAAAATTGGATTGACTTCAAATGTGAGATTAACAATGATATTCATTAATTAAAAATTTCAAAACACACATTGAAGTACCAATGTATGGAAAGAAGCACTACTCTGAAATACTAAACCCAGCCAAAATGAGTAAAAGAATGAAGATGAAATATTACAAACACTGTGATTTTTCTTCTTTAATGTGCTACGTTACTGTGAAAGGAAGAATAAATTTCCACAGTACCTTAAGCTAATGAACACACTTCCAATGCATGAACCACAGTGAAAGTTGCTATTTGGATACTGTAGTTCATGACTGTATTATTTAGAAGCAGATTTGCAAGTAGATGCTCTGATTCAGTGGCCTTGCCTGAGGCTGAGAATCAGCATTTGACCAATGCAAGTGACCCACACATTGCTGAAGACTCTTGGAGTGTAAAATCAGTGGTCATAACAGACCTTCATATTTTTAAAAGTTAAATTAAAATATAATTATTTCATTTCCTTCTTTCTCTCCTCCCTCCTAGTCCTCCCATGCCACACCTCAACTCTCAAATTTAGAGCCTCCTTTTTAAAACCATTTGTGTTACATATACAAATAAATAATCATAAATACAACCTGCTGAGTCTGCTCAGATTTGCCTACTTGCACTTGTTTCTGGGATGGCAATTTAGTATTGGATAAACAATCATGGACTCATCCCTGGGGAAGACTAACTCCCTCTCTCTCAGATGACCTGAACTACCTGGAGCTCTTCAGGATGGGTTCTCATGAGATTTCCCCCAACTATGTTGGAAGGTCCTCTGTTGTTGGGACAGTTCAGATCTTGCATGTTGATGATATTTCATGGTTGTAGTTTCCCTGTCATAGATGGAAGTTTCAATAACCTCAATATTTTCTGTATGTGTATACTCCATGATTTTAGAAAGTTCCTCAGGCTGCTTCATATAACATAGCCTGTCTGTGTCTTTTTGTGATTTAGCAGGAAGCTTTCTCTGCTTGAATGACCCCTTTACATTTCAAGAACAAGCTCTTCCCCCCTGTTCATTCCCTTTAGACCCTAAATTATCCTTAGTTACGTTTATAGGACTCCATGTCTTTGGAATTCTGGGAGTTCATCATCAGTTGAAGAAAATCCACTCGGTGCTAAAAGGAGACAGAAATTTCAAAATCAGGTTGGCAGGCCAAAAATAAGTATGAAATGAAGAATTTAAACTCTCTTGTGAGGAAATGGTTTATTTAAGAATTCAGCTAATGTTACCTGAATCACTAGTGACACAACACACTGACCCCTAGATTTTGGGGAACAACAATTTTATCATGAGCCCAGTAGTGATGGCACACACTTTTAATACCAGCACTTGGGAAGCATGTGGATCTTTGAGTTTGGGTCCAGCCTCATCTATAAAATGATGGACAGCCAGGGTTACTCAGAGAAATGCTGTCTTGAAAAAATATTCTTTTAAAAATAAATCTACCATGGTATAGTATCATGCTGCCATGTCCAACACTATTTTTCATGGATTTCCCTCATTCTAAGCCTCTGTATCTGCTGACGACAGACTCCTGGCTGGATGGTTGTCAGTTTCTTCTTCCTTAATAGGCATCTGTTTAGAAATAAGTCCTACACATCAATATCTCATTTCCTTGCCATATTGTTACTCATTATCTCATACTCATTAACTGCTGTTTCTGGAACTCATTGCTAGGTTTTATGTGGTTGCTTACTGTCTTAATTATTGCTGTGAAGAGTCACCATGACTATGGCAACTCTTAAAAAGGAAAACATTTAACTCTTGAGGCTTGCTTATAGTTCAGAGATTTAGTCCATTGTCTTTATGGCAGAAAGCAAGGCAGCATATATGCAGACATGGTGCTAGAGTGGTAGCTGAGATTTCTTACTCATTGACAGGCACATGGAAGTGGTCTGAGACACTGGGCATGGCTTGAGCATATATGAAACCTCAAAGCCTGCCTCCATTGTGACATACTTCCTCTAACAAGGCCACACCTCCTAATAGTGCCATTCCCGTTGGGAACCATTTTCTTTCAAACAACCATACCTACAAATGCTCCAAACTCCAGAATACTAGCAAATAAACAGTGTTACCTCCTCAGAGGTGATGCTGACTCCCTGACATCCTTCTGTCAGCATTTTTTTTCTGCCAACATCCTTATCCTTACTCCAGCATGTAAGCTGTATTAACCAAAGTGGATTATACAAGTGTCCATCTCAATGCTCACAAATATTGCCCAACTTCTAGGCAAGATATAGCTCAAAATGAACAGATCAAATCCATCATATATCTTTATAGGGATTTCTATGAGGAATGTTCATCTTTTGACATCATTGCCTTAGAATTAAAAGAAATTGTGTTATATTTTACCTCTTGGGGATTTTCAAGTCGATCTTTTTTGGTCTTATCTATAAATTTTTTTAAAAATGATATAGCTTCATTTGGAAACATAGAGATGTTTAGTTTGTCATATATTCTGCAAAGAAATGGAAACAGTGCTGTAGAGAAAATGAAAAAAACATGATGAAAATGGAAACTGAAGCTTCTGACTGTTATTTTATTCACCAATGACAAAATTTCAATAATTTAAGTGAAATATCAAAACAACAGGAATAATTGTGGTAGAAATGAGTATAACTATAAAATACAGAAAGTAAATCACACCTAAAAGTAATTGAATTTTAAATAAAAACACACAGGAAAGATTTCACCTCCAGGAAGATTCAGTGTGGAAGTCTATGAAATATTTAATAGAAAATTCTTACCAGTTTTTCACAGGCATTTCCAAAACTTAGAAAACTAGGGGGAAGTATAGAATTGAACCTGGAAAGGTCTACTTCCCCGTTATTAAAATCAGAATAAATTTTGGAAAGGAAACCTGTGTAGAAATGTGACTTAAAGGTACCAAAGGGATTTTATCAGTGACACATACCAACAAATGCAGAAAAATGAAAAGAATTCTGTTGTATGCTACCCAATATGGCACAATGCAGAAGAAAACCAAATCACACAAGCAATCAGAGATGGAGTATTTTGAAAAATTTCAGGAATAAATACAACATACTTTCCTAATTTATGATCTCAGAAAATTGGGAACAGCAACTTCCCTTAACTTTATGAGGATTGTCAATGGAAACTCAGAGCTAACAAGAAATTGGGGGAGTATGTGTTTTCTATTATTCTTGGAAAAAGGCAATGATAGGTTGCTCATGCTATCATTACTTCTGTGCAGTGACTAGAACCAAAAAGCAGGTGCATTATGTCTTTCATGGCACAGCATTAATACACAAAACATACATGAAAATAAATTATAATCATGTGCTCGGAGGCTGAGTCAAAGAAACACAAGTTTGAAAGCAGAGTTGATTATTTGACAGAATCTTTTTTTTTTTTTGTTTTTTTGAGACAGGGATTCTCTGTGTAGCTTTGCGCCTCTCCTGGAACTCACTTGGTAGCCCAGGCTGGCCTTGAACTCACAGAGATCTGTCTGGCTCTACCTCCTGAGTGATGGGATTAAAGGCATGTGCCACCACTGCCCAGCTTGACAGAATCTCTTTAAAAATTAAGAAAAATTGCAGTGTTTGTGATGAAAGGCATAGGCTTATACGTGCTAGCTAGGCACCATGCCATGAATCTCCATTCTTAGTCTCTGTACTTGAGGAAGAATCTTGACTGAATGCAAGGTAGGGCAAGAATTGAAATCTTCCAGCCTCTATTGCTCTACTGCAGGGATTAAAAATATTCCTCAATACTCTTGACACAGTCATGTCCCTTTACTTTAGTGTTCTCATATCTAATGCAACAAACAAGGCCAACGATTAATAAGAAAACATTATTTACAAAATCATCACAACATAAATAACTATGGTCCAACCACTGCACACTGGTCCATCTGCCCCTATCACAATAATGGGGGACGGTCCAGGAAGAACTTGATGCTGAAACTCAACATGAAGATTATTCTGGAGTAGGACCTTTGGGGAGAACAATACAGAGGGTCTCCCAGTGATGAGATAATCCAATATTCTGAACATTTAGTTTTATTATCCAATAGCTCTCCATTGTCCTTCCCCCATAAGCTATCCTTTATTTATATAATACCCAAGGTCAGTGTAGGTAGGCAGCTCAGTTTCTCAATTTTCAAATCTTTTATAATTTCATATTTTTTGAAATATTTTCATGTATCCTTTTTTTCCATCTTAGGAACATAGTCTTTCCTGGTTTAAAGGACCTCTGTGGCTCAGTTTCCTGAGAGATGGGACTGTTCTACATGATATGACTGCACATTCTTACATTTTATGTTTCCAGTTTATCTTTAACCAAATTCCAAAATCTTCCTGCACCCCCTTTTTACTCTACCATGATGTTTTGCTACTCTTCTGTGTCCCACTTAGAAACACTCTATTAATCACTAGTCCCACCATGACTTATTTTTTCTTTTTCTCTTTTATTCATAACTATACCTACAATAACTAACATGTCAGTATAGAGAGAATGGAGTCTGCCTATACGCACAAAAATAGTTAGGCCTTAAATAATGACTAATGACTGTTTTGAAGTCAACTACTACTCTATTTTCATAGAGATTTTGCTGATTTTTGATAATTATTGTTGCAAACAGGGATCACCTAACAGAGGATCTCTGGGGGAAGAGCTCGGAATGCTGAACATAAGCCTAATAGAAGAAAACGTCACCTCAACTCTACTACAGCCCAGGCTTTCCTGAAAACTAAAAAAACTCCTACTGTAGGGAGAAAGATGACTTGAATTTAAAAAAATAACAAAACCTAGCCATTGATGTAACCACAGATGGGCATTTCTTAGTTTTAAGGAATAAGTAACATGACAAACTACATCAATTATCCTTCAATCACAGAGTAATCACAAATAAAGGTAATTTTTTAAATTTAATTTTAACAGGATAAGAAATCAAAGTGATTATATATTATGTTCAAAGAATTTAATGAACAGATGCCTGTCTCCTGAATTGATCCCAAGAAAACGCCAAACACTTAAAAAAAAAAATAAGAAAATTGAATCAGGATATTCTGATAGAATTTGATAACGAGATAGATACACAGAAGAAAAACAACATGAAATGATGACGGAAATGAAAGTTTCCTCAAGTGTGGATGGCTTTCCCTTTTCTTTTCCAGGGTACTCTTGAGGAGAGAGGAATAAGATATATTAGGTAGAAAGAGAGAACTAGCTGGTGAAAGGAAAGACAGAAACACAGGATATCTTCGGGAGGACCTGGGTCAATACCCAATGGCCCCGTTGGTCTCTTCAAAAGGGCTTTTTATAACAGGTAAAAGGGGGTGGGGCAAAAGATCTCCTCCTTGCTAGATCAAAGCATACTGCACAGCCAAGATCAGACCCTTCCAAACACCACCCACATGATCAAGCCATCACCTTATGTAGCCCTGCAGGGTAAAGCAAGCTCACATCTCACTAGGAAACCTCTGTGATCCCCCACAATTAAGTCAAATATAAATTCAGTGGAAAGCGTCAGAGATGGAGTAGATTTTGTAGAAGACAGAAGCTGAAGGCATGAAGACAAGGCAGAGTTATAAGATCATTCAGTCATTATTAGTGATCAATTTGTTAAACAGTTGGATGGAACATGTAAGTTTTGGGAATGTAAGGAGAAAGTCTATGACTTTCAGCATAGAACAATGAAAAGAATTCCATGTTAATGGCACAGAAAATATTTTCAATAAAATTACAGAAGTTCCTAGACTTCTGTTGAAAGAAGGAAAGAAATGTCCACCAACTTCCAAAATGAATAAAGAGTATAATACAGATAAAAAGACAAAAGAAGAAAATTCCCATTTCACATTGAAGATAATGCATTGAATACACAGAATAAAGAAAGTCTACTGGATGGTGCGAGAGGGAAGACGAAGTCACATTAAAAGACAGGTCAATGAGCATATCTCCTGTATTTTCAGTGGAAAACAAAAATGCCAGGATGTCTTAAAAGGATGTATTTTATGTTTGGAATAAAGAGCTTCTGAACAATATTAATGTATATATTAGAACGCTATTTATTACAACCAAAGGAGAACAAACTGCCCCTGTTACATCATGCTGAAAAATTTCTCACAATGAAGTATGCTTGCATTATGTAAAGATCAGTTTGGACTGAAGAAAAAAAGTAAATACAGTCAAGAGGCTAGAGGAAAAAATGATGCTAAGACAGCTGTTAAGAAGCGAGAACCAAGACAATGCCAGACAGCAGAAAATCAATAAAATGTCAGGAATCCATGCATAATTTCAATAAGAAGTCTAAATATTAACAGTCTATATTCCTTTATCAAAAGACACAGACTAAGGCTAAAAATAGTGATACATCCTTTAATCTCAGCACTCAAGAGCACTCAAGGCAGGCAGATCGCTCTGAGATTCAGATAAGTCTCATCACCATAGCCAGTTCTAGACAAGCTAGGAATACATACATTCTGTCTTTTAATAAATAAATAAGTAAGTAATGCAAAGACTAGCAGAATGGATTAGCAATCATAATGCTTTATCCTGGCCCAAGAAATGTACCCAACCACCAGATATCAATGTAGGAAACAAATATGCATCACTATTCCAATAGCAAATTAAAGTTAGTCCAAGGATGAAGAAGATCACTTTATGCATTTTAAAGGAACTATCCACCCACAAGACATTGCAATATGTGCACTTAATTTCATAAGAACATGCTAACAGGTATAATACCAAATAATAAATTCTGTAACATATGAGTGACTTCTATACTCACTCTTAAATATATTATCTGTAACAAAATAAACAGAGAAACATTGGATGTAGATGACATTAATTTAACTTTGATTCAAGTTTTATTCAAGAGATGGAGGAGCCCAGCCTGCCCCCGACAACTTCCCTGCCACCGGGCAGCTCCCCTTCTAGTCCCACCGGGAGGGATCCCCATTTCCAAGCCCCCGGCAGCCCCTGCAGTCTCCGCGCCCTGCCCCCACGCCCATCTGCCCAAGACCCCAGCCACTTCCTGAGACTTAGAGACCGGCCCCCAGCTCCCAGCCTGCCCCCGACGACTTCCCTTCTGGACCAGAGGTGAGTACCCGGGTCCAACCCGGACCCCATCCCTGGGCACCAGCCACCCCGGGAGGACCTGCCCAGCTTGGCGCCGGGTTCTGGCCACCGGGCAGCTCCCCTTCTAGCCCCACCGGGAGGGATCCCCATTTCCAAGCCCCCGGCAGCCCCTGCAGTCTCCGCGCCCTGCCCCCACGCCCATCTGCCCAAGACCCCAGCCACTTCCTGAGACTTAGAGACCGGCCCCCAGCTCCCAGCCTGCCCCCGACGACTTCCCTTCCTGACCAGAGGTGAGTACCCGGGTCCAACCCGGACCCCATTCCTGGGCACCAGCCACTCCTGAGAGGCCTGCCCAGCTTGGCGCCGGGTTCTGGCCACCGGGCAGCTCCCCTTCTAGCCCCACCGGGAGGGATCCCCTTTTCCAAGCCCCCGGCAGCCCCTGCAGTCTCCGCGCCCTGCCCCCACGCCCATCTGCCCAAGACCCCAGCCACTTCCTGAGACTTAGAGACCGGCCCCCAGCTCCCAGCCTGCCCCTGACGACTTCCCTTCTGGACCAGAGGTGAGTGCCTGGGTCCAGCCCGGACCCCATCCCTGGCCACCAGCCACTCCTGAGAGGCCTGCCCAACTTGGCACCAGGTTCTGGCCACCGGGCAGCTCCCCTTCTAGCCCCACCGGGAGGGATCCCCATTTCCAAGCCCCCGGCAGCCCCTGCAGTCTCCGCGCCCTGCCCCCACGCCCATCTGCCCAAGACCCCAGCCACTTCCTGAGACTTAGAGACCGGCCCCCAGCTCCCAGCCTGCCCCCGACGACTTCCCTTCTGGACCAGAGGTGAGTACCCGGGTCCAACCCGGACCCCATCCCTGGGCACCAGCCACCCCGGGAGGACCTGCCCAGCTTGGCGCCGGGTTCTGGCCACCGGGCAGCTCCCCTTCTAGTCCCACCGGGAGGGATCCCCATTTCCAAGCCCCCGGCAGCCCCTGCAGTCTCCGCGCCCTGCCCCCACGCCCATCTGCCCAAGACCCCAGCCACTTCCTGAGACTTAGAGACCGGCCCCCAGCTCCCAGCCTGCCCCTGACGACTTCCCTTCTGGACCAGAGGTGAGTGCCTGGGTCCAGCCCGGACCCCATCCCTGGGCACCAGCCACTCCTGAGAGGCCTGCCCAACTTGGCACCAGGTTCTGGCCACCGGGCAGCTCCCCTTCTAGCCCCACCGGGAGGGATCCCCATTTCCAAGCCCCCGGCAGCCCCTGCAGTCTCCGCACCCTGCCCCCACGCCCATCTGCCCAAGACCCCAGCCACTTCCTGAGACTTAGAGACCGGCCCCCAGCTCCCAGCCTGTCCCCGACTGCCATTCTGGACCAGAGCTTGCCCCTGACTTCCCTTCTGGACCAAAGAGTTGGACAAGAGAACTCCCTTTTGGACAAGAGAGAGAGTCTTCCTGAGTCTGTCAGCTCTTTGTGAAACAAGTCCACTGATAAGACCAAGAAGGAATCACAAGGAGATGGGCAGACGTCAAAGCAGAAGTACATACAGCAAAATGAAGAGCAATACAGCATCACCAGAACCTAGCTCGCCTCCAACATCTAGACCTGAACACCAAAAATTGGAAGAAGCAGAAGAAAGTAGCCTTATGAGTAACTTCATGAAGAAGGTAGAGGCTTGTGTAGAGGAAAAGACAAGAAAATTGGAAGAACGCTGTAAACAACTAGAGAAAAGGGCAAACAAATTAGAAGAAAACAATAAAGCCCTCCAAGAAAACAATAAAGTCCTGGAAGAAAACATTAAAATCCTGGAAGAAAACAATAAAGCACTGAAAGAAAATCATGAAAAAGCAATGAAACAAACAAAGGAAACAGTCCAAGATCTGAAAAGGGAAATTGAAAAAATGAAAAAGACACAAACAGAGGGAATGCTGGAAATAGAAAACCTGAGTAAAAGATCAGGAACTTCGGATGCAAGTATAACCAACAGAATGCAAGAGATGGAAGAGAGGATTTCTGGCATTGAAGATACAGTAGAAGAAATAGTTCCATCAGTCGAAGGAAACACTAAAGCCAACAAAGTCATGAACCAAAATGTCCAAGAAATCTGGGACACCATAAAAAGACCAAACCTACGAATTATAGGGATAGAAGAAGGTGAAGAATACCAACTCAAAGGCACAGAAAATATATTCAACAAAATTATAGAAGAAAACTTTCCCAACTTAAAGAAGGAAATTCCTATGAAGATACAAGAAGCCTATAGAACACCAAACAGACTAGACCCCCAAAAAAAGTCCCCTCGACACATAATAATTAAACAACTAAATGTACAGAATAAAGAAAGAATATTAAGAGCAGCCAAGGAAAAAGGCCAAGTGACCTATAAAGGTAAACCCATCAGAATAACACCCGATTTCTCAATGGAGACTTTGAAAGCCAGAAGGACCTGGACAGATGTAATGCAGACACTAAGAGACCATGGATGTCAGCCCAGACTAATATAGCCAGCAAAACTTTCAATCATCATAGACGGAAGGAACAAGACATTCGAAGACAAAGCCAGATTTAAACAATACCTATCCACAAACCCAGCCCTACAGAAAGCACTAGAAGGAAAATTCCAACCGACGTAAGTCAGATACACACTTGAAAACACAGGCAATAGATAAAGCCACAACAGTAAACCCCAAAGAAGAGAAGTACACACACACTACCACCAAAAATAACAGAGATGAAGAATCACTGTTCATTAATATCCCTTAATATCAACGGACTTAATTCACCTATAAAAAGACATAGACTTACAGAATGGATACGAAAGCAGGACCCATCCTTCTGCTGCATACAAGAAACACATCTCAAATTCAAAGATAGACACTACCTAAGAATAAAAGGCTGGGAAAAGACTTTTCAATCAAATGGTCTTAAGAAACAAGCAGGGGTAGCCATCCTGATATCCAACAAAATAGACTTCAAACTAAAATCAATCAAAAGAGATCAAGAAGGACATTACATCCTCGTCACAGGAAAGATCGACCAAGATGAAGTTTCAATTCTGAACATATATGCCCCAAACATAAGGGCACCCACATATGTAAAAGAAACATTACTAAAGCTTAAACCACATATAAAACCCCACACATTAATAGTGGGAGATCTCAACACCCCACTTTCACCACTGGACAGATCTCCCAAATCGAAACTTAACAGAGAAATAAAGGACTTAACCGATGTCATGACCCAATTGGACCTAATAGATATCTACAGAACATTCCATCCTAACAAGAAAGAATATACTTTCTTCTCAGCACCCCATGGAACTTTCTCTAAAATCGACCACATACTTGGCCACAAAGCAAATCTCAACAGATACAAAACAATCAGAATAACCTCCTGTGTTCTATCAGATCACCATGGTTTAAAGCTAGATTTCAACAACAAAAACTACAGAAAACCTACAACCTCATGGAAACTGAATAATGCTCAACTGAATCACCAATGGGTTAAGGAAGAAATAAAGAAAGAAATTAAAGACTTCCTAGAGATCAATGAAAATGAAGACACCACATACCCAAACTTATGGGACACTATGAAAGCAGTGTTAAGAGGGAAATTCATAGCACTAATTGCCCACATAAAGAAGTTGGAGAAATCACACACTAGTGAATTAACAGCACATCTGAAAGCTCTAGAACAAGAAGAAGCAAAGTCTCCCAGGAAGAATAGACGCCAGGAAATTATCAAAGTGAGAGGTGAAATTAATAAATTAGAAACTAAGAGAATAATACAAAAAATTAATGAAACAAAGAGTTGGTTCTTTGAGAAAATCAACAAGATAGACAAGCCCTTATCCAAACTAACCAAAAGACAGAGAGAGAGAATCCAAATCAACAAAATCAGAAATGAAAAGGGGGACATAACAACAGACATTGAGGAAATCCAGAGAATTATAAGGTCATATTTCAAAAACCTCTACTCCACAAAACTGGAACACCTAAAAGAAATGGACATTTTTCTGGATAGATACCACATACCCAAGTTTAATCAAGACCAGATAAACTATTTAAATAGTCCAATAACCCCTAAGGAAATAGAAACAGTCATTAAAGGTCTCCCAACCAAAAAAAGCCCAGGACCAGATGGTTTCAGCGCAGAATTCTACCAGATCTTCAAAGAAGAGTTAATACCAATACTCTCTAAATTGTTCCACATAATAGAAACAGAAGGAACATTACCAAACTCCTTCTATGAGGCTACAATTACCCTGATTCCTAAACCAAACAAGGATGCAACAAAGAAAGAGAACTACAGACCGATCTCCCTCATGAACATTGATGCAAAAATACTCAATAAAATACTGGCAAACAGACTCCAAGAACACATCAGAACAATTATCCACCATGATCAAGTAGGCTTCATCCCAGGGATGCAAGGGTGGTTCAACATACGAAAGTCCATCAATGTAATACACCATATAAACAAACTCAAAGAAAAAAACCACATGATCATCTCACTAGATGCAGAAAAGGCATTTGACAAAATCCAACACCCCTTCATGATAAAAGTCTTGGAGCGATCAGGAATACAGGGAACATACCTAAACATAATAAAGGCAATATATAGCAAACCAACAGCCAACATCAAATTAAATGGAGAGAAACTCAAAGCAATTCCACTAAAATCAGGAACGAGACAAGGCTGTCCACTCTCCCCATACTTATTCAATATAGTACTTGAAGTTCTAGCCAGAGCAATAAGACAACATAAGGAGATTAAGGGGATTCAAATTGGAAAGGAAGAAGTCAAGCTTTCCCTATTTGCAGACGACATGATAGTATACTTGAGTGACCCCAAAGATTCCACCCAGGAATTGATAAAGCTTATAAACACCTTCAGCAACATAGCAGGATACAAGATCAACTCAAAAAAATCAGTAGCCCTCCTATATACAATGGACAAAGAAGCTGAGAAGGCAATTAGAGATACATCACCCTTTACAATAGCTAAAAATGACATAAAATACCTTGGGGTAACACTAACCAAGCAAGTGAAGGACCTATATGACAAGAACTTTAAGTCCCTGAAAAAAGAAATTGAAGAAGATCTCAGAAAATGGAAGGATCTCCCATGCTCATGGATAGGCAGGGTTAACATAGTAAAAATGGCAATCTTACCAAAAGCAATTTACAGATTCAATGCAATCCCCATCAAAATACCAACACAATTCTTCACAGATCTGGAAAGAACAATACTCAACTTCATACGGAAAAACAAAAAACCCAGGATAGCTAAAAGAAACCTGTACAATAAAACAACTTCTGGAGGCATCACAATCCCCGACTTCAAGCTCTACTATAGAGCTACAGTAATAAAAACAGCCTGGTATTGGCATAAAAACCGACATGTGGACCAATGGAATCGAATTGAAGACCCTGACATTAACCCACACACCTATGGACATATAATTTTTGACAAAGAAGCCAAAAGTGTACAATGGAAAAAAGAAAGCATCTTCAACAAATGGTGCTGGCATAACTGGATATCAGCGTGTAGAAGGCTGCAAATAGATCCATATCTGTCACTGTGCACAAAACTTAAGTCCAAGTGGATCAAAGACCTCAACATAAATCCAGCTACTCTGAACCTGCTAGAAGAAAAAGTAGGAAATAGTCTTGAACGCCTTGGCATAGGAGATCACTTCCTAAATATAACACCAGTAGCGCAGACACTGAGACAAACAATCAATCAATGGGACCTCTTGAAACTGAGAAGCTTTTGTAGAGCAAAGGATACGGTCAACAAGGCAAAGCGACAGCCTACAGAATGGGAAAAGATCTTTACCAACCCCACATCTGACAGAGGACTGATATCCAGAATATATAAGGAACTCAAGAAATTAGACATCAAAAGGACCAACAGTCCAATTGAGAAATGGGCTTTAGAACTAAACAGAGAATTCTCAACAGAGGAATCCCAAATGGCTGAAAGACATTTAAGGAATTGCTCAACTTCCCTAATCATCAGGGAAATGCAAATCAAGACAACTCTGAGATACCACCTTACGCCTGTCAGAGTGGCTAAGATCAAAAACACTGAAGACACTTTATGCTGGAGAGGATGTGGAACTAGGGGAACTCTCCTCCACTGCTGGTAGGAATGCAAGCTTGTACAACCACTTTGGAAATCAATATGGCGCTTTCTTAGAAAATTGGGAATCAATCTCCCCCAAGATCCAGCTATACCACTCCTGGGCATATACCCAAGAAATGCTCAATCATACCACAAGAGCACTTGCTCAGCTATGTTCATATCAGCATTGTTTGTAATAGCCAAAACCTGGAAACAACCTAGATGCCCTTCAACTGAAGAATGGATAAATAAATTGTGGCACATATACACAATGGAATACTACTCAGCAGAGAAAAACAACGACATCACACGGTTTGCAGGCAAATGGATGGATCTAGAAAAAATCATCCTGAGTGAGGTAACCCAGACTCAGAAAGACAAATATGGTATGTACTCACTCATAGGAAGATGCTAGATGTGGAACAAGGATGACTAGACTGCTACTCACATCACCAGTGAGGCTACCTGGAAAACGGGACCCCAAAAAAAGACACGGAGAAATGGACGAGATCTACATGAATAGCCTGGTCATGAGTGGGAACAATGAAGGGCGACAGTCGAGGGAAAGAGTGGGAGATCCTAGCTGGATCAAGAAAAGAGAGGGAGAACAAGGAATAGGAGACCATGGTAAATGAAGACCACATGAGAAGGTGAGAAGGGGAGGAAGCAGAGAGCTAGGGAGGCCCACGGAGATCCACAAAGATACCCCCTCAAAAGACTGCTGGCAATGGTCGCGAGACGGCAGGAACTGACCTACTCTGCTGATGGGATGGCCAGACACCCAGATAGTGGTGCCATAAACCCCATCCAAGGACTGAGGAATCTGAAGGCAGACATCCACGGCTGGGCCCCTGGTGGAGCACTGGGAGTCTAATTAGTGAGTAAGAAGAGGGTTTATATGAGAGAGAATTGTTGAAGCCAAGGTTGGATAAAGCACCGGGACAAATAACCAAATGAATGGAAGCACAGGATCTATTAACCAAAGGCTGAGGGGCCCCCAACTGGATCAGGCCACCTGAATGGGTGAGACAGTCATTTGGCTTGATCTGTTTGGGAGGCAGCTGTGCATTGGTGCCAGGTCCTGGGCTCGTTGCATGAGTTGGCTGTTTGAATCCTGGGACTTATGCAGGGACACTTGGCTCGGTCTGGGAGGGGGGAATGGACCTGCCTGGACTGAGTCTACCAGGTCAACCCCGGTCCTCGGGGGAGACCTTGATCTGGAGGAGGTGGGAATGGGGGGTGGGCTGGGGGGAGGGGTGGGCGAGAGGGGGAGAACAGGGGATTCTTTGGCTATTATGTTGAACTGAATGGTGTTGTAAAATAATAATAATAATAATAATAATAATAATAATAATAATAATAATAATAAAACAAAAAAAGAAATAAAATTAAAAAAAAGAGATGGAGGAATGATTTAATATATGTAAATGTATAAGTACAAATCATAACATTATTGGTTCAAAGACAGAAATCACATAATCATCTCATACCTATCAAAAAGTATAAAAATATGTGGCAATGATGGATAACAACATGTGGTATGAAAATTCAAAGAAGGATAAAAGAACCAGATCATACTGCAGTGAAAGCTAGATGGGGGAGATAAGAATTATGTATGGATATGCTACTAGGGACCTCTTTACTTTGTATGGTAATTAAAATAAGTCTAAGATCTTAATATAGTTGAAAACAGACTATATACCTGTAGAGAAAGCCAATGGATTGAAAAAGTCAAATGTAATAAGCTTTCTGGTGTTTTTCACAAAGGGATCCTGGGGTTTGTTGAGGGAATCCACCTTCACTCCAAATAAGGTACCAATGGTCACATCCATGCTGTAGGCCCCAAAGATGCTGAGTAGAGAAACATGGAAGTTAATGTGTTACTGACACAACCTCTGAGCTATGTGACCATTTGTCTGCAGCATCATCAACACAGCCTGAGTTTACTACTGTGGTGTCTTCAGAACTCAACATGATTTTACTACCCACACCATTTCCAGAAACTTCTCCTTCTTCAGTTAGTTGAAAGAGAGACAGAAGAAATTTGTTTCTTGCTGATATTTTTCTAAAACCCTCAGCAAAACCTGATGATTAGGTTGTTGAAAGTAATAGCTATAATACTCTAGACAAACCAATGTCCTCTGATGTAGTACATATATTTTCTTCCCACATTTCTTAATTTCCACATCTGCAGCTTTTCAAATTTTTTGTCTTTCATTCTAAACTATATAACTTGACTTCTAAAACATACAAGATGACAAAAGGTCTCAGATACACAAGGAAGAGTCACTCACAAGGTATTAATGGAACTGTACCTTAATGTGTGGTTCACAGCAGGGTAACATAATGCCTCTCCTTTACTCTGGCTCTGGAATAATTTTAGCTACCTGTCAGGCAGAGGGAGGTCTCCAGATGGGGCACAGAGTCCCCAGTGAATGCATGCATCACTACTCACTCTTTCATGTTAACACTCTTGCCCTTCTCTACTTCCTGACTCATGTTTTTCACCATCACATCTCCATATTCTTGGACGATGGGGAACATCTAAGCAAAAAACACAACACAGGCTCATGGTAAATGGCAACATCTGAGTCCATAAATAACAAATCTTTTGAAATTATAAAAAGATAATCATATTTTTAAAAGGACTATATAAGACAAAATAACAACAACAAAACAAATCAAAAAATCAGTGCAACAATGAAACAAAATAAAAACCATTATTAGCAATGTAATGCTCAAAGGAACATCTCTTTAAAGGGTATGATATTATTTCTCCCAATCTTCAGATAAAATCTCCATTTACAATAAAAAGTTCTTCATTAACTTACCTCCTTCAGTTTTCCACTACTAAAGGTTGGTGTCAGCAATGATCGAATTCTTTTCCATTCTTCATTCTCAGATCTTGCTACACCTTTTTTCATTATTCCAGTTGGACCAAGAAACTACAATATCAAGAAAAATAGATTTTGCTCTTCATTAGGTTGGTTATCCTAACAGTTATAAAACCTGTATGAAATAGACAACATTCCTTAACAGCTACTAACCCTCTTCTAGGGGCAGGTTTTATGCTAGTCTCTCAGTAACAGTTCCTCAAACTAGGGCTGAAGCAATGGCTCAGTGTTTAACACTACTTGCTCCTCTTGCACAGGACTCGGGTTCAATTCTTAGCAGCTACTTTAGGTGGTTCACAACTGCCAGTAACTCCAGTTCTGGGTGTCTGATGACCTCTTCTCTCTGTGAGTACTTGCACACATGCAGTACACATACATACATTCAGGTACACATATGTGATAAATAAAATATGTAAAATGCCTCAAAGTTAAAGTACAGATACATACACCACCTGTGTGGGATAAAGTTGTTATATTACAATCTTCATTTCAATATGATTCTCTCCGTAGAAAACAAAACTGCTTTTCTACGTGAATATACAGGTAGTAGATCAAATTGTTCTCCAAGTCAGTATAGAAAAAGTTGGTTTCTTAGTTAGGTTTCTATTGCTGCGCTAAAGACCATGGAAAAAATCAACTCCTGATGGAGAGGGTTTAGTAATCTTACAACTCTCAGGCCATAGTCTGTCACTGAGAAAAGTCAAGGTAGGAACTTAAGGCAGGAATCTGAAGGCAGGAACTGAAGCAGAAGCTTTAGAGGAATGCCCCTTTTGTCTTGCTCACCATGGTTTGCTCAGCCTGATTTCAAATACAACCCAGGACTAACTGCCCAGGGGTGGCACCAACCACAGTGAGTTGAGCACAGTCACTAATTAAGAAAATGCCCCACAGCCTTTCTATAAGTACGCTGATGGAGGCATTTCTCAACTGAGGTTTCTCTTCCTAACTATGTCTAGGTTTGCTTCAAGTAGCCAAAATGCAATGAGAACCATAGGGTACATATAGGAGGGCTATATTGGCAAACATTTCCTTAGACCAGTTTTGCACTCACAAGTATCTTCAGCTTGAGCTATTTTGAAAAGAAGTGACATGATATAGTAATTATTAAATTATCACATATACTGAGCGATTAGGTATTATTAGCCTAAGCACCACCATATATCATGGAAATACCTCTCCTTGATTGTTTATACTGAAATATAAGCAAAAGAGCAATATTATTTTCTTTCTCCAATGGAAAGTTTCTTCTGCCATATGCGCCCATATTTGATTTTAACTTGGAATATTTCAATAGTTCCTAATCATATAAATACATGTTAATAGTGAGAGGGAAATTTCATACATGTGATACAAACATCAAACATCACTAGATCTCTCCATGCTAGATCTCTCATCACTAGATCACTAGTATCTCTCCATGCTAGAGAACTGGTCTGCTACATCAAACAAAGCCTTCATCCAGTACCTCACTTTGTTAAGAAAACCTGGTTTTCCCATTAAGAAACCATTTTAAAAGATCTGTTCACACCTTTAACTACATTTTAACCTGGTGTCTAGCTATTGCAATGAGAGGAAAAGATAAACTAAAAGGCATGCAGAATTTGCTGGAAATGGAAATTTTTCCATGTTAAAGTTATGTTAATAATTATGTGGAAGAAATAAAGATTATATATCAAAAATTAAGGAAATTGGATTTATCATTTTCTTTGGCTGATGAATCTGTTTCCTCTATCATATCCTCAATGCCTGAGATTCTCTCTTCCATTTTTTGTATTCTGTTGGTTATGCTTGCCTCTGTAGTTTCTGTTCATTTACTCAGATTTTCCTTTTCCTGAATTCCCTCAGCTTATGTTTTCTTTATTGCTTCTGTTTCAATTTTCAGGTCTTGAACTGTTTCCTTCACCTGTTTGATTGTTTTTTCTTGGGTTTCTTGACTTTCTATAAGAGATTTCTTGATTTCCTCCAATTTTTTTTGTTTTTCTTTTCCTCCATTTCTTTAAGCGAATTTTTCATTTCCTCTTTTAGGGTCTCTATCATCTTCATAAAGTTGTTTTTAAGGTCATTTTCTTCTGGGTCATCTGCTTTGGGATGTTCGGGTCTTGCTGTTGTAGATCACTAGGCTCAGGTGGTACTGTGTTACTCTTTATGTTGTTTAATGTGTTCTTACACGGCCGTCTACCCATTTCTTCTTTTAATTCAAACAGGTGGGGCTCCAGGTCACTCTTCTACCAGTTGGTCCAGATGGGGTGTCTGGCTCCTGTGTTTGTTCTTCTTCCCAATTGTTCCAGAAGGCAGCTTATATATAGCTCTGGTGGTCACTGTTCCCCCCTGTGCAGGGTGGGCTTATGGCTCTGGTGGTCACTAGTGCCACAGGGGATGGTTGGCTTGGCGAAGGGGCTGGAGAAGAGGCAGTTGTCCTGTCCCTGGGGCTCCAATGGCTTGGGGGGAGGGTCATAGAATGTGCCCCTGGGGGCCTAGGGGCTGGAGAACTGGTCTGCCCAGTCCAGAGATTGGGGCTTTATCTGTTGCCAACTGGTGCAGGATGAGCTTATGGCACTGGTGGTCACTGGTGCAACAGGGGATGGTTGGATTCATGAGGAGGTCGGGGAAGAAGCAGCTGCCTGGTCTCTGGGGCTGTATTGGTTTGGGGGAGGGGCACGGAATGTGTCCCTGGGGCCTGGGGGCTAGAGAACTGGTCTGCTCAGTCCGGAGATCAGGGCCTTACTTGTTCCCAAGCAGCGCAGAGTGGGCTTAGGGCGCTGGTGGTCACTAGTGTTGCAGGGGATGGTTGGTTTGGTGGGGGTAAGGGTGGGGAAGAATCTATTTTTCTCTTTTTTGGGGGGGAGGGGAGAGGAAAAGGTTTATTTCATCTCACAACTGTCAGGGTACTCTCCATCACCATCACCGAGGAAGGTTTCAGGAACCTTGAAGCAGGAACCGATAACTTTGTTATTCTCTTGTTTCTCTTTGTTCCACCTCTGCTACTCTTCAGAGATCATCCTCTGACATTGTTTCACAGGCTGACAGGGACTCTTCAGTCTCTTTCTTTTAGGTTTGTCTTTCACACTCCCTTATCCTAAATTTACCCTCATCTTTGCTTTTGAGAAGTCCAAGGCCGAAACTGTTTTTATCTATGTCCCAAATCTATCCGTATCATTTTTTTTTTTATTATTTAGTCCCAAGGATGCTTTTCAAATTACTTGATTGTTCCATTATTTCAAGTGACTAATTTCTGTCTTTTCTAGTTTTTGTGTTACTGAAGGACAGACTCAGCCAAGTAGAATTTACACCACAAGGCAACTTATAACAGGTTTTCAGCAACAGCTTCTATTTTCTTTCTTAAAAGTCAGTTTCAAGATCCCCTTTAGTGCCAGACACCCCTCGTCCCAAGCTATCTTGCAGGCTGCCTTTTTGGACTCTGAGAAAGTTGACTTGGTCCCCTTGTAGCTACATTGGAGGAGGGTTGCAGTAGAGCCAGAAAAGGAGGTAGCTGTATAGCACCACGGGTACTCAAGCACTGGGGGAGGGGCATGGCAGTGGGCATTGCCAGGCACCGCAGGACCACCAATCTTTTTTCATCAGTTGTTAACTCTCTCTATAGAATGTAAGAAGTTGTAAAAAGAATGCAAACTTCCAGAAACAACAATGTACATGAAGGGGCCTCATTTGGGGGCACCTTACCCAAGTGAGCAGATTACAGAGAGGCCTTCAACTGTTGAACTGGGCTGTCCTAGGCCTGTGAAGTTAAAGTTCAAGAAGTATTGTCCCCAGAAGCCAGGTCTTCATCACACTCAGCTTTCATAAAATCGTATTCAGACAGGAGTGGAGCATTTCACTTTACTCCCAGCCATTGTCTTTGATCATGTGGGCAAATTCAATAATAAAATTTTCCTTCTTTGTATTTCTGACTGCTCTCAAAGGTATGTTCATATTTCCACTGAGTATAGTCTTACAGGTCTCACGGTATTTGTCGGCCACTGCATGCAGCCTAGTTAGAAGGACTCTCTTCTCAGTGGGGCCACAGCCCACATTCACCACAGAATTGAAGAGGTCCTCCCTGACTCCCCTGAAAGAACTTGGAGATAAGATCATTGTGACTGACAAGATGGGCTCTGCAGTGGATACAGCTGTAAGGTCTGTGACAGTGTGGCAGGTAAGCTTGGAAAGTTTTGGACTTGGTCATTTTTACCATGTCTGCTGGGTGCTTGTCCCTCAGCTCTGGGCCAGCACTGGAGGAACTATGGCTCAGTCAGACTCTCTGACAAAAGAAACAATGGAAAATAACACGTACGAGTTGTTGCTAATTTTTAATACAAAACATCCAGGAAATCTTGGAAACCATAGAAATCCAAACCTAAGAATAATAGGGATAGAAGAAGGAGAGGCATTCCAGCTGAAAGGCACAGAAAGTATATTCAACGAAATTATAGAAAAAAAACTTTCCTAACCTAAAGAAAGACATGCCTAGGAAGGTACAAAAAGCATATAGAACACCAAATAGACTGGACCACAAAAAGGTCCTCTTGTCACATAATAGCCAATACCATAAACATACAGAATAAAGAAAGAAAATTAAGAGCAGCAAAAGAAAAAGGTCAAGCAACATATAAAGACAGACCTATCAGAATTACACCTGACTACTCAATGGAAACTCTGAAAGCCAGAGAGTCCTGAACAGACATTCTGTAGATACTAAGAAATCACAGATGCCAGCCCAGACTATTATACAAAGAAAAGCTTTCAATCACTGTAGATGAAGAAAACAAGATATATCATTTCAAAACCAGATTAAACATTACATATCCACAAATCCAGCCCTACAGAAAGTACTAGAAGGAAAACTCCAACCCAAGGAAGCTAGCTGCAACCACCAAAATACAGGCAACAGATAATCTCACATCAACAAATCCCAAAGAAGGGAAACACATACACACAACCACCTCAAAATATCAGGAATTAACAAACACTGGCTATTTATATCCCTTAATATCAATGGACTCAGTTAACTATAAAAAGACACAGGCTCACAGAATGGATACAAATCCTCCTGCTGCATACAAGAAACACACTTCAACTTCAAAGACAGATACTACCTCAGAGTAAAAGGCTGTGAAATGATTTTCCAATCAAATGGACTTAAGAAGCAAGCTGGTGTAGCTATCCTAATATCTAATAAAATAGACTTCAAACTAAAATCAATCGAAAGAGATTGGGAAGGACATTACATATTCATCACAGGAAAGATCCACAAAAATGAAGCCTCAATTCTGAACATTTATGCCCCAAATACAAGGGTACCCACATATGTAGAGGAAACATTACTAAAGCTTAAATCACACACAAACCCCATACACTAGCAGTGCGACACTTCAACACCCCACTCTTACCAATGGATAAATCTGCCAGACTGAAACTTAACAGAGAAATAAGGGAACTAAAAGATGTTATGATTTCAATGGACCTAACAGACATCTATAAAACATTTTGCCCAAACACAAAAGCATATACATTCTTTTCAGTGCCACAGGAAACCTTCTCCAGTACTGACCACATACCTGGTAACAAAACTAATCTCAACAGATGCAAAAATTTGGAATAACCACCTATATCTTATCAGACCACCATGGCTTAAAGCTAGAATTCAACAATACAAAATGCAGAAAGCCTACAAACTCATTGAAACTGAACAATACTCAACTGAATCACTAAGTGGTCTAGGAAGAAATAAATAAAGAAATTAAAGACGTCCTAGAATTCAATGAAAATGAAAGCACAACATATCCAAACTTATAAGGCACTATGAAAGCAGTGCTAAGAGAAACATTCATAGCACTAGGGCCTACATAAAGAAGTTGGAGAACTCTCACATTAATGACTTAACAGCACACTTGAAAGCTCTAGAACAAAAAGAAGCAAACACACCCAGGAGGAATAGAAGATAGGAAATAACCACATTGAGGGCTGAAAATCAATAAAATAGAAACAAAGAGAGCAATACAAAGAATCAATGAAACAAAGATTTGGTTCTTTGAGAAAATCAACAAGATAGACAAGTCTTTGTCCAAACTAACTAAAAAGCAGAGAGAGAATATCCAAATTAACCAAATCAGAAATGAAAAGGGGGTATAATAACAGATATTTAGGAAATCCAAAGAATCATTAGGTCATACTTCAAAAGCCTGTACTCCACAAAATTGGAAAATGCAAAAAAAAAAAAAAAGATGTTTTTGGATACCACATACCAAAATTAAATCAAGATCAGATAAACAATTTAAATAGACCTATAACCCCTAAGGAAATAGAAATAGTCATCAAAAGTCTCCCAACCAAAACAAGTTCAGAGTCAGATGGTTTCAGTGCAGAATTCTATGAGAATTTCAAAGAAGAGCTAATACCAATACTCTTAGTTCCATACAATAGAAACTGAAGGAACATTACCAAACTCTTTTTACGAGGCTACAGTTACCCTGATACACAAACCACATAAAGACACAACTAGGAAAGAGAATTACAGACCAATTTCCCTCATGAACATTGATGCAAAAATTTTCAAAAAAATACTAGCAAACTGAATCCAAGAACATATCAAAAAAATCATCCACCATGATCAGGTCGGCTTAATCCCAGGGATGCAAGGATGGTTCAACATATGGAAATCTGTCAAATGTAATCCTCCATATAAACAAACTGGAAGAAAATAAACACATGATTATCTCATTAGATGCTGAAAAAGTCTTTGACAAAATCTAACACTCCTTCAAGATAAAAGTCTTGGAGAGGTCAGGAATGCAAGGAACATACCTAAACATAATAAAGGCAATTTACAGCAAGCCAACAGCCTATATCAAACTCAATGGTGAGAAACTGAGGTTGATTCCAGTAAAATCAGGAACAAGACAAGGCTGTTCACTCTCTTCATATATATTCAATAAAGTGGTCAAAGTTCTAGCTAGAGATATAAGACAACCAAATGAGATCAAGTGGATACAAATTGGAAAGGAAGAAGTCAAACTTTCACTATTTGCAGGCAATAAGATAATCTACATAAGTGACCCCAAAAATTCTACCAAGGAACTCCTACAGCTGATAAACTCCTTCAGTAATGTGGCAGGATACAAGATTAACTAAAAAAACTCAGTAGCCCTCCTACATAAAAATGATAAATGGGCTGAGAAAGAAATTAGAGAAACATCACTTTTTACAAAATAACATAAAATATCTCGGGGTAATTCTAACCAAACAAGTGAAAGACCTGAATGACAAAAACTTTAAATATTTGAAGAAAGAAAATGAAGAACATATTAGAAGATTGAAAGATCTCCCATGTTCATGGACAGGTAGGATCAACACAGTGAAAATGGCAGTCTTACCAAAAGCAACCTACAGATTCAATGCAATCCCCATCAAAATCCCAAAGCAGTTCTTCACAGATGCTGAAAGAACAATACTCAACTTCATATGGGAAAACAAAAAAATCCAAGGATAGCCAAAACAATCTTATACAATAGAGGAAGTTCTACTATAGAGCTATAAAATAAAAACAGCTTGGTATTGGCATAAAAACAGACACAGTGATCAGTGGAATCAAATTGAAGACATTGACATTAATCCACACACCTAGGAACACCTGATTTTTGACAAAGAAGCCAAAACTGTACAATGGAAAAAAGAAAGCATCTTCAACAAATGGTGCTGGCATAACTGGATATTTATATGTAGAAGAATGCAAATATATCCATATCTATCTCCATGCACAAAACTCAAGTCCAAATGGATCAAAGACCTCAACATAAATCCAGTTATACTGAATCTCATAGAAGAGAAAATGGGAAATAACCTTGAATGCATTGGCACAGGACACCACTTCCTAAATATAATACCAGTAGCACAGACACTGAGAGCAACAATTAATAAATGGGATCTCTTGAAACTGAGAAGCTTCTACAATATGAAGGACACTGTCAATAAGACGAAAATGCAGCACACAGAATCGGAAAAGATCTTAACCAACCCCACATCTGATAGAGGGCTGATCTCTAAAAATATATAAAGAATCCATCCATATATATATATATGGTGGTATTTTATTTGTACTGAAATGTGATTTTAATTGTATGTTAATAAATAAAGTTGCTTGGAGGTCAGAGCTAATAGCAAGCCATAGCAGAGCTGGGCATTCATGGCGCATGCCTTTAATCCCAGCACTTGGTAGAAGAGCTAGGTAGATCTCTGTGTGGTCAAGGATACAGCCAGTATTGGAGACACACACCTTTAATCTCAATACCATAGAAGACCTGGAGGGCTGTACATACAGGCAGTGACGAGGCAGAACAGAAAGACTATATAAAGACAAACACACAGGAAGTAGGTCTCTTTTGGAGAGGTAGGACCACCGCAGGAGGAAGGGTAATGTATTAGCTCTGAGCTCTGACCTCTTGGCTTTCTTCTTTACGTTGATTCTGTGTTTCTTATTTAATAAGACGGTTGGTTACATCTACATTTGGCGCCCAACGTGACAAGAATCCATTAAAAACCGCTTGGCTTGGCGGCAGGTCTGGTTTCCCGCAAGGGCAGCCAGCTCCCTAGGCCGTTCCCAGGTCTGCTTGGTCTCAGGCCAGACTAACTGTGAGCTACTTGCTTAAAGCTGGTGCTACAAACAACTCAGGCCTGCCCTGCCGAACAGAGCCCCTGCCTGTAAAGCCACCACATGTGGTCAGAGCTTAAGGAAGCCAGAGCCAAGGCTTGACTCGGATCAAGAGGGAACACGTGGCTGGATTTAAGCTTTAGCTGGCTATGCTTTCTTGCGTTCTCTCTCTCTCTCTCTCTCTCTCTCTCTCTCTCTCTCTCTCTCTCTCTCTCTCTCTCTCTCTCTCTCAACACCTCTGACACTAGGTGGCTGTTTTGAAATTCCCTCGGATTTCTACTGTTCTACGCAGACTTGGTAAGTCACAACATATCAGATATTTTAAAAGAAACTATTTAAAAGAGATTTTTTTTCCACATTTAAAAACAAATGGGTTTTATGTATACATTGGAAGAAAATTGGGCTTTGTTTCAAATTTTAGGCAGTCTGACAATGGAACAACTATATGAGAAGATTAATATTGATCAAATTATGCAGTTTATTACTATGCTTATCCTCATTTTACTATTTAAAAAGACAGTCAATTGAAGTGCCAGGATGACAGCTTTAAAAAACTTGTTAAACCTGTAAAAATTCAGACAGAAGAAATTAACAATGAAGTTGTTTCAAGATGGGATCATAAGGTTACAGAAAGAAAGCCTATTTTCACACAGTCACCCTTAAATATCCTGTAACCGTACAACACTTGCCTAATCAAATGACTACACAAAATATTTGGGCTCCAATTGAAATGTTGGATTTAAAAAGGTTTAAGGAGGCAATAGTATCTTATGGCACGCATTCCCCATATGTAAAGCAAATGTTAAACTCTTGGTCAACATATAATGGGATTGTACCACAGGACTGGTGGGAGCTGGCACAAGCTGTTCTGGAACCCAGCCAAAGGCTTCAGTGGTTAACTTGGCTCAAGGATGAGGCTAAAAACATAGAAAAACAATGGAGGGATAAAGGAATACAAGTTTGCCAGGATCAGCTTATTGGAGAAGGCCAATATGCTTCAGTACAAACACAATGTTTATATGATGTCCAAACCCTAATTCTATGTCGAATGGCAGCCTTGAATGCATGGGACAGAGTTGAGGAACCAGGGAAAAAAACTGAGTCATTTACAAAGGTTATACAAGGCCCAAAAGAATCTTTCACAGATTTTTTTTTTTTTTTTTTTTTTTTTTTTTACAAAGACTGGCTTCAGCAGTAAAGAGATTGGTCCCAGATTCAGAAGCTAGTAAGATAATAATTGAATCTTTGGCCTTTGAGAATGGAAATGCAGCATGCAAAAGAATAATCAGGCCGTTAAAGGCAAGATCTGTACCTTTGGAAGATTGGATTATAGACACAGTGAATGTTGAGGCTCATGACCATGAAGATATATGGGTAGGAGAAGCAATTTTAAAAGGTTTGAGGAATGTTAGATGTTTTGGATGTGGAAAGCAAGGACATTTGAAAAGGGATTGTTAACAGGTCATTCTGAGAAACAATGTTTCTTCAAGGAACAATGGTAACAGAATGCCCCTTCCTTCTGGAGTATGCAGAAGGTGTGGTAAGGGAAAACACTGGACCAACGAATGTAGATCAACAAGGAATAAACACGGTAATCCTTTGCCTCAGTCTTCAGGAAACTCCCAGAGGGGCCTCAGGCAGGCCCCCATTGCAAATCCAGTTCAAACCTTTCCTGCAGCCGTAGAGGAAACCCTTACTCAGAGCAATTAAATAACCAAATGCCTATTGGAATAAATCATGCTGCTCAGGATGATGAAACAGAGAGAATAGAAAATTCAGAAGAAAACATAAAGAATTTTTTTGGCAAACTTCTATTAATGAACAAAGACCAAAATTAACAATAAAAATAAATGGTGTTTTGTTGTCTGGTCTGGTAGACACAGGTGTGGATGTTACCATAATTGCACCAAAATTTTGGCATCCAACTTGGCCTCTTCAGGAGGTAAACGTTTAAATGTTAGGAATTGGGACATTATCTCAGGTGAAACAGAGTGCAAGATGGCTCTAATGTATAGGTCCAGAAGGACAGAGAGGAAACTTAAAACCATATGTGGCTAACATAGCTATGAACCTGTGGGGTCGAGACTTGTTGCAACAATGGAATACTCAGATTAAAATCCCTCCAATCTCAGAAACTAATCATAAATTAGCACATGTTTCTGAGAGAAATATTAGAAGATATTGTTCTAATGAGTGGTCACCAGCCATCCATATTATACAAGAACAGGGCACAACAACTGATGATCTTCCCAAGACACCAACAGCTCTACCTTTAAAATGGTTAACAGACAAGCCTGGATGGGTTCAGCAATGGCCCTTAACAACAGAGAAACTCCAGGCTTTAGAAGAGCTGGTAGAAGAACAGTTAAATGCTCAACATATTGAAGAATCAACCAGCCCTTGGAATTCTCCTGTATTTGTTATTAAAAAGAAATATGGTAAATGTGAAATGGTAACAGACCTTAGAGCAATTAACAAAGTAATTCAGCCAATGGGCTCTCTACAATCTGGGATGCCTTTGCCTACTCTGTTACCAAAAGGATGGCCTCTCATAGTTATTGATTTAAAAGACTGTTTCTTTTCAATACCCTTACAAGAAAAAGACAGAGAATGATTTGCTTCCACAGTACCTACTTATAATAATTCTCAACCGGTTAAAAGATTTCAATGGAGGGTCCTTCCACAGGGAATGTTGAATAGCCCAACTCTGTGCCAATATTTTGTACAACAGCCATTGGAAGTGATACGTAAAAAATTTCCTAAATCTATAATTTATCATTATATGGATGATATTTTACTAGCTGACACAAATGCAGATACTTTAGAAAGAATCTTTGAAGAAGTAAAGAAAATTTTGCCTTGTTGGGGAATACAAATTGCTCCTGAAAGGATACAAAGAGGATATTCTATTAATTATTTAGGATATAAAATAGAGCTACAAAAAATTAGACCCCAAAAGGTTCAAATTAGGAGAGATTGACTACAGACTCTTAATGACTTTCAAAGATTATTTGGAGACATTTCTCATTTAAGAACTATTGTTGGGGTAAAAAATGATGAACTGAATAATTTGTTCCAAACCTTATTAGGTGACAAGGACTTAAATAGTCCAAGAGAATTATCACCTGAAGCTGAGAAAGAATTGGCCTTGGTAGAAAAGAAAGTACATGAAGGGCACATGGATTGTATTGATCCAAAGCTGGATTGCATTTTGGTTATTTTACTTTCTAGGCATTGTCCTACTGGAATATTAATGCAGAGGGAAGATATTATATTGGAATGGATATTTTTACCAAATAAACCAAATTAAAAAAAAACTTATGTGGAAAAAAATCTGACTTGATTTGGAAAGGAAAATTGAGACTTCGTCAATTAGCAGGAATAGACCCAGCAGAAATTGTCATACCTTTAATTAAGGAGGACATTGAAAAATTATGGACAGAAAGTGAACCTTGGCAAAGAGCTTGCAGCAATTTTTTGGGAGAAATTAACAGCAAATATCCCAAAAGCGATAGAATTGATCTTATAAAAAGAGCTGATTGGATCTTGTCTCGAATTGTATGGGAAAAACCCATATCTGGAGTTCATACATTTTATACAGAATCCAACAAACAAGGACAGGCAGGATACAAATCAGAAAATTTAAGTAAAGTGTTTCAACGTCCTTATAATTCAGTTCAAAAGTCAGAATTGTATGCTATTGTGTTGGTATTAATGGATTTTTCAGAACTTCTCAACATAGTAACTGACCCTCACTATGCTGAAAGAGTGGTGTTACATATTGAGACTGCAGAATATCCCTGATGCTTCAGAATTAACTTCACTATTTATTCAGTTACAAGATACAATCAAGAAAAGGAGTCATCCTTTATATATAACTCACATCCAATCCCATACTGGTTTGCCAGGCCCTCTAGCACAAGGCAACGATGACATAAATTCTTGATAGGAAATGTGCTGGAGGCCTCAGAATTTTATTAAAAACATCATGTCAATAGTAAACATTTAAAAAAGGATGTTTCCATAGCCTGGCAACAAGCCAAAGAAATAGTAAAGAAATGTTCTACAGTTTTCCTTCTACAATCAAACGCCATTACCAGCAGGATGTAACCCAAAGGGTACTCAGAGGAATGAAATCTGGCAGATGGATGTGTTTCACTTTGTAGAATTTGGAAAATTGAAATATGTACACTATACCATCGATACTTATTCAGGATTTCAATGGGCAATGCTTTGAGTTCTGAAAAAACTGATTCTGTAATCACTCATTTGCCAGAAGTTATGGCCATCATGGGTATACCTATGCAAATTAAAACTGACAATGCTCCATCATATGTCTCTGTTAAAATGAAACAGTTTTTTGCTTATTACAATATAAAGCATATTACAGGCATACTACATAATCCTACAGGTCAAGCAGTTATAGAAAGATCAAACAGAACTCTAAAAGATATGCTAAATAAATAGAAAGGGGTAACAAAACCCTCAGAAATAGACTACATAATGCTCTATTAACTCTGGATTTTCTCAGTGCCAATGAGAAAGGAACAACAGCTGCAGAGAGACACTGGATAATAGAAAAAACTACAGAATTAAATCAGACTACATACTTTAAGGATGTGCTGACCTCAGAATGGAAACCAGGATATGTGTTATATTGGGGACGAGCTTTTGCTTTTGTTTCTACAGGAGAAGATAAGCTGTGGGTACCATCAAAATTGATAAAGGTTTGATTTGAACAAGAGAAACCTCTTATTAGAGGAGGTAATAGTTCATCAACCAGCATGAACATCCAATTTAAACTAACTTATACCAGTAACACATGCCTTTTTATTTAATCAGATAATAACCTGCCAAAAAGGAACATCCCCAAAATTAGTCTTGGGGAAAGGTTTTTGTTTTTGTCTTTTAGGAGAATGAAGGTTAAGGAATCTGAAGAACACAGAACAAAAGAGACAACTGAAGAAAAGGGATAAATCATTTATCCCAGCAAACAGAGTGAAATGGCGTATGGGTATATATTATCTAAAAAATTTTATGTCTTCCTAAATGTTTGTTTCTGCTTTTCTCTAAAGATTTAACACTATTGGTCTTCTAATAGTCCCAGTTCAATTAAAATTTAAAGCTGACTTTGGAGTTGGAGAATGGCTCTCTCCTTCTTTAAAACTCAAGCATGTTGTTAAAAGGAAAATGCAAACTCCCTAAATCATGCCAGAAGAAAAGAGCCATCTTCTGCTATGGGACAGGAGAAAAGCCAAATTAATTAAGGGACTATTCTATTACTAATCTCAACTCTTTGATTCTATTCTGATTCTTTAAACTTTTCTTAAAGTATAAATTTTATAACAAAATTTACAAGATTAATATATATATATATATATATATATATATATATATACATTTTAAACTTTGTTAAAATATGAATGGTCATATAGAATACTAACTAATTCTAGAAAAAAGGCTTCAATTAGCTGCATATATATGTCTTTGTGTTCGAGTCTCTTATCAGTTTTCTGCAGGAAATCACAGCCAGGCCTAACATCAACTGAAGTCTCCGGGAAGTAGATGGGGCCCCACAACAACAACAATTCCACGTGGACATTAATAATTTCACTAAGCTGACAAACATCATCTACAGACAGATCAGCTTTGAACTACAAAGTGCTCAGAGCAATTTTGAGATGACTAGCTGAGATGATCCAGTCTCAAAGACTACTTCAATAAGCACTAGAGATAAAACCTGAACTTTGGCATTATACACAGACTGGATAATAATGAAGGATATAGTTACCTTTCCTAGAATTTGACAATTCATCTAAAATTTTTCTTTCAGGATTAAGATAACTTCACCCATACCCAGCAGGAAGCAATTTTAAGAATACGACGCCCACATTCCCAAAGAGGTGGTGTGGGGCATGTGGTTTTTTGGTCTTTTTAATGGGTTTTGGGTCTGGGATAATTTTCATTGTTTGGGGGGGGTTGGTTACAAGTTGTTGTCAAGGGTTAGGAAAAAGGTTAAGCAAAGGAGATTAGATTTAAGGTTCTTGTTTAAAAAAAAAGAGAGAAAAGAAAAAGACAATTACTAGTTTTAAATACTTTATATTGGATTGGATTGTTTTATATTGTATACAAATTTGAACTTGATATTGTTAGAAAATGCTATATGTATATTTCTAATTGTATTCATACCATTCATTTAACAATGTAATGGAATTTTCTGATCCTTGAATGTTATTATTATCAACTATTAGGATATAAAGAAATGAAAGTTAGTAGTTAGACATTACAATAGAACTTGTAGTCATATAAGATATGTTTTATTTTATTTTATTTTTTATTTTTTGGCTTTTCGAGACAGGGTTTCTCTGTGTAGCTTTGCTCCTTTCCTGGAACTCGCTTTGGAGACCAGGCTGGCCTTGATCTCACAGAGATCTGCCTGCCTCTGCCTCCTGAGTGTGGGATTAAAGGCGTGTGCCACCACTGCCCGGCATTAAGATATGTTTTAAAAATTGAGCGGATATGTTTTAGACAGGTCATCTTCAAACCCTTCAGAGATCTACAGAATATGGCATTTAAAATGTTTTAATAACTTAGAAAATTTTTCTTTTTTTTTCAAGTTTAACTTTTAATTTATTAGAACCCAGTAAGATTTTTAAAAGCAGTGTTCTTGTCAAATAACACTTAATTCAGGGTGAAAACTTTTCTTTTTTGAGACATGTTGGCTCCTGGCAGTACCAATTTACTTCAGAGAAAATATGGACATTGAAGAAACTGCATATGGAGTTAACTTTCATTGTGGCAAATGTTAGCCACTGGACAACAAAGTATCCTCGAATCAACAAGACAAAATGGAGAGACAGAACACGAAACAAAGGACTACTGATTCTTGCCAAAACAAGTTTGGTTATGGCTTTATCAAAAGGCATCTTCTGAGGCCAGGACAATATGGCACCATCCCTGAAGTGGCCTTCGCAATCCAGAAAAGGTGCAGTGCCCTTTTCTTCTAAGGCAGCTGAACAGGCAGTGGGCTGATGTCTTATCATGTGCAATGGAACAGCAGCTGAAACAGTTATTCTTGAAGAGTAACTGAGCTCATGCCTCTCAATAGTAGACTGGCATTTAATAGAGGAATGTGGAGAAGAAGGGGATGCTGAGATGAAGCCATATATACACAGCCAAGAAGAATGGACAGCTGAATTTAAAAACTGTCAACAATTTCCAGAATTTAAAATCCTGAATCATGACAGGACACTAGTGGAATTCAGGTGTTTCTGGTACATGGATTGCTCTCGCCCAATGTGAGGTTGAGCTGTTGACCTTGTGTACATCCTACTTCACAAATGAGTCTGTCAGATATGCTAAGCCTATAGGCTGAAGATGATGCCCCAGCACTGCAGAGAAACCTCAGGTGACTGTCCAGGCAGCTGGCTGTTTCTGTCAACTCACAAATTTTTTGGAAGTTGCTTGCATGCACTTCCTGTTTTTATTTCTGTTAGCTAATATTATTTCCTTCTTGGGTCTCTGAGGGAGTTGAAGATTAGTTAGTTATAGTTGAAGGTTAGTTACTTATAGTTGAAGATTAATTAGGATAGAAAGTGAATTAGATACCTTTTGGCCTTACCAAAATAGGATAGATAATGAAATTACTTTCTCTGAATTTGTCAAATACAAATCGACTAGACATTGTTTAGGTATTTATTACTTGTATATATTATATATAGTTGTACTTTTGTATATAGTTTTTCTTTTGTTAGTTATAACCTTTAGCTTTTTTTTTATTAAAATAGAAAAGGGGAAATATGGTGGTATTTTATTTGTACTGAAATATTATTTTAATTGTATGTTAATAAATAAAGTTGATTGGAGGTCAGAGCTAATAGCAAGCCATAGCAGAGCTGGGCGTTCATGGCACATGCCTTTAATCCCAGCACTTGGTAGAAGAGCTAGGAAGATCTCTGTGTGGTCAAGGATACAGCCAGCATTGGAGACACACACCTTTATTCTGAATACCATAGAAGACCTGGAGGGCTGTACATACAGGCAGTGACGAGGCAGTCATGTGTTTGGGTTTACAACCAATGAGAAGGCAGAACAGGAAGACTATATAAAGACAAACACACAGGAAGTAGGTCTCTTTTGGAGAGGTAGGACCACCGCAGGAGGAAGGGTAAGGTTTTAGCTCTGAGCTCTGAGCTCTTGGCTTTCTTCTTTACAATGGTTCTGTGTTTCTTATTTAATAAGATGGTTGGTTACATCTACATCCATCCATATATATATATATATATATATATATATATATATATATATATGATAGCAAAATACAAATAATCCAATTAAAAAATGGTTTACAGGGCTAAACTGAGAATTCTCAGCAAAAGAATCTCAAATGGTCAAAAGACATTTAAGGAAATGTTCAAAATCATTAGTCATCAGGGAAATGCAAATCAACATGACCCTGAAATACCATCTTATGCCTGTCAGAATGGCTAAGACAAAAAATACAGCTGGGTGGTGGTGGTGCATGTCTTTAATCCCAGCACTCGGGATGCAGAGTCTGTATCATTCTAAGCTGTTTATACAAGGAGGTATATAAATGTGGATAAATTATCTTAGCTTTGTCATCAGACCTAACTGAGTTTGAATGCAACCACTGACACTTACTAATCAAGCCTAAACACACTGCCACATAAAATAAATAATGAACTGCCTAGGAAAAACTGAAGGAGAAAGGAAATCACCAACTTTAACCTTAATTATGATTACCAAGCTTCCTTAGGGACTATGGGGTGACAAGAGTATAAGGAGACAGTAACAACCAGTCTCTGCCCTGAGACAGCAGAGCAGCTAAAATGAACTACTGACTTCTGCTTTGTGACTCTGCTTGTCCATTCCTTGCTGACCAGGGTCACTTTTGCTCTTCCCCCTTGAGAAGTGACCACCATGAATACCCACTTAGACAGCAAGTTTGGGTCTATTCAGCAATGGTTGTGAACCAATGAAAGAAGATTTTTGTTTATCTCTGAGTGCTGACAATTTCTCCTAAGGAAAGGTTGACACCCCCAACCTGAATAAAACAGCATGAAGATACATAGAATGCCTTGTACATTGTTTCAAAATTTTGTGAATACATACTAATTTCATAATAAAATGTTTATTCATTTTTTTGGTGCTGGAGATTGAACACTGGGTCAGGTTAATCTACCACTTGGCAACATCTCCAGCCTCTCATGATAATGTTTTTTTTGTTTTGTTTTTGCTTTACAAGACAGGGTTCCTCTGTGTAACCCTGGCTGTCCTGGAACTTGGTTTGTAGACCAGGCTGGGCTCAAACTCGCAAAGATCCACCTGTGTGCTGTGCTCAAAGGTGAGCAGCAATGCAGCCTGGCTGATTTTTTTTGAAAGATGCTCTTATACTGGGAGTGGAAGCTAGGCCCCCTGAGCAAAAACCAGGAATCCTTACTGCTAGACTATGTGGGATCATAGAATATTTTTTAAGTGAAGACTTACATTTTATTTTTTTATATTTGAAATTATAATGTAATTATAACATTTCTCCCTTCCAAACACTTCCATATACACCTTCCTTCTCTTTTTCATATCCATGCCTTGTTGTATCAATAATTGTTATTGAATACACGTATACATACTTTTATACATATATATTCCTATGTATAACATGTTTGGTGTGTATAATCCTCACCAAACATTTTTAAATGTTTTTTTTTAAAAAGGAATACCTACATGTCGATTTGTGAAGACAGAATAAAATTCTTTCACTAGCACATTCTTGATCATATCTGGTTCTGTGATTATCAGCACAGGGAGCAGCCCTTCATATAGCCTGTATTGGGAAAACAGAGATGATTACATTTTGATACTGATGTTACCTCTGGTTCTATAACACATACTTCTGTGAACTGAACCTTAGTCTTCTGTAAGAATACCAAGTTTTTATTCACTGCTACCTTACTGCCCCTAAGGGCAAATTATTAACAATTGACAAGCAGTAATGTTTCAAGGAACTTTTCTTTAGAGCCCTTAGAAATGCAGCACAACATGCCCATGGCTTTGTGTCACATGTTCTTACTGACCATGTCAGCTCAGCAGACCCTGTGATTAGTACTATGGTTTCTGATGATGGATGAGAAGAGATGAAGAGGTAGAACCTATTGCACCTTGCTTGTAGCACATAGCATAGTGATGTCACTTCTTCTTAGCTTCTAGACAAATTCCCAATTGGCTCTACCATCACACAAAATAATTAATGAAACAAGCTCAGAAGTCAACAGCATGTTATAACACAACCATCACCTTTTCTTCAAAGTGATTAGCATGTGTTGAGAGGAAATAACCATATACACATTCTTGTTAAAAAGTCAATGCCTTGTATAAAATGTAACAAGAATTGAAAAGTAAAAGAAAATTCAACAAAGTTTGGAATTGCGGAAATCTAAGACAAGTAGTCAGGAGGCAGATAAGGAAGACAGTGACTTCTAGGTCAATATGGACTCATAGCGAATTCCAGACCAACGTTGGATATATTGAGACCTGGTCTCTAAAAAGTAAGCAATGGGGGAAGGCCCAGGATGCCTCAAACCTATAGAAAGAAATACAAGTGGTAAGGATGACTGAGAATGAGAGAATGGTCTTCCCCAGGGAAGAGCACACAAACTCGCTACCCGATTCCACAAGATCAGCCCTGACAACATATGAACAAAAAACATTTGCAGACTGAATAGGTCATACTTATGAATATAAATGCACTTATATATACAGTCATGTAACAACAATTAATGAAAACCAGAGTATGTATTTGAAGGAGGAAAGGGAAAGGAGAAAGGATGCAATTATATTATAACTTCAAACAAAAGTTGAAGTAATAAAAATAAAAAACCATTCTTTATATACACATTAAATTAAACAAAAATAATTACAAATATGCTTATTTTTCCCTTAGCCTACCTTTGAAAAGTCCATATTTACTGGAAATATTTTTTTAATAAAATTACTTTTGCTTTTATCTAAGTGTAAATCAGTGTGGGCAGGGGACACTCCTGAATTTTGTTTTTGTTTTTTCGAGACGGGGTTTCTCTGTGTAGCTTTGTGCCTTTCCTGGATCTCACTCTGTAGACCAGGCTGGCCTGGAACTCACAGAGATCTGCCTGCCTCTGCCTCCCGAGTGCTGGGATTAAAGGCATGCGCCACCACTGCCCGGTGACACTCTCCTGAATTTACGAGCACATATTACATGCATCTGAATTAACACAATCTTACAATTTTTAAAAGTCTTAAGAGAGAATAAATGAAGGCAGTAACCCTTATAAGACATTGGGTTAAATTAAGGCTAGGTGTCTCTGGAACATCAAAGGATGCAGACAATTTATGTCTGCAATGTCCTCATCTTAATTCAGACTGTGGGCAACAACATACTTGTGGAACCCTTGGCAAGACAGGCTTTCAGACACCTTAAAACAGGCAAATGTGACTCAATTAACTCTGGACTGAAAAAGCTCTCCAATGCAGTTTGGTGTCACATCATAACAAATCTACATATTGGACATTTGCAGAATACTCACCCCCACATATTTCCATACTTTTTATGGCATTCTATATCATATTTTGATATTCCCTGGGAAAAGAAAAGAAAATGAAAAATCATTATTTTTCTACTTATATTGCCCACCAAACTGTAAACAAATGACTCAAATCCCAGAACATCAGGCTCATTATTTAATTTTCTGACCAAGCAATTAATGGGAATCTTTCCACATTCTCTGAGAGAAAAGAAAATACAGAAGACACTTCACCTAGGAATTTAAAGATATTCATGGTTTCCTTTTTGGATATTATACATTCCAAAAACGTTCCTTCTCTATTAAAAGTAGCAGCTGTCTTTATCTTTGAAAGGTCTCTGGTTTTGTTTTGACTCTGAAATCTTGGAACACTGTCTTTTCCCCTCCTTAGATACCTGCGGGCAACAATAGTCAGGATATAGCCATGAATTTACAAAATCTCTTTGCTTCTCACTGCTCACAGCCTCTTTCACTCACTTGATGACTTCTCCAGGATTTCAGTATAGTCAGGAAGTTGAAGACAACATTCATTTATATAGCATATTAGATTTACATAGTTGCCTTTCATAATATTAAATTAAAAAGAACAAGGAAATAGAGGCGTATGATTTTGCCTTCTAGTGTCCCTGTTCAACATGGAAACATGAGGATATGCTGCCTCACATAAAGAAAACTTAAAATTGATGGTCGTTTTGATCTTTCACCTCTGAACTCTGGGAAAAAAATGCATGTAATCATTAAGCGGCAATTGTAATTTTGGTGGGTAGAATCCTAAGTAACTCAGCCTGGACTCAAACTCTCTGTGCATCTAAGACTGACCTTGAATTCTGATCCTCCTGAGTGCAGGGTTGCTGATGTGTGCCCCCATGTCCAGTTTATATGGTGCTGGGATCAAGTCTAGGGCTTTTTCCATTCTAAGCAAGCATTTTACAGAAGAGAATTCCATATTCACCCACTGTGAATGTCAATTATATGAAACTGTGTCTCCAGGCAGGTGACAGAGCCCAGTGTGTAGAATTCTTTGCCTAGTATTTAAAGCAGAATGAGCCAAAGCACTTTCTGAGACCCTAATGAAATTACAAAGGGAACATTACTTCTTGTCCAGGAACAGATTTGGAAAAGTCCAATCTAGGGCTTGAGCCAGTGCCTGAAAAGAGGGAAGGTTGTAGTTTCTTGGGGATTTGACTTTTTCCTGGGCTGTGGTTCAATCCTGATGCATCTGTGTCAGAGGTATCCTGTTTTCTTTTTGCCAACATTGTATGATTTAGCTGTGTGCTGACCTTGGCCTTTTCTCCTTTACAAACAGCATGTGAAAAGCTATGGTGCCTGATAAAATTCTGATATAATTCATCATATTATGCAAGACCTCCAGGTCTCAGCAACATGTCTTCTTTAGTCTCTTACATATTCCTCCGAAACATCTCACCACCTTCCCCTTTGTAATCCTCATTCCCCCCAGTTCTTGTAATTTGGTACTCAATGCAGGGCTCACGATTACTAGAAATCACCAAGAATGAGTGTTAATGTGCTAAATGTAAAAAAAGTGTCAGACTTGGGGACTTGTAAGAAAGAATGGAAGAATAGCTGAGAGTAAAACATGGGAGGAAAAAGATTCTAAAGAACAATCTCTTTTCATTCATATGCTTCATCTACTTATACTTTGACATGTATCACTATGGTACTTAGATAAATTCTTTACTTTCATAAAAAAATATGCCCTTAGTTCCCTGAATAAGGTTCTGTAAATTTAAAGGTATGGAAACATGTAGGTGGAAGTTTAAAGAAAGATTATCACCTATGAGGGTCTCATAAGTTGACTATTTTGGGTTTGTGCTGTGGAATTTTATACATGATTGTGTATACTCATAGCTTGTATATGATTCATTTGCAATTCAGCACACCTGTAGATCTAGCCAATATACTCAAATCAAACTGGGGAATATAAGATAAAAATAAGATGTCAAAAAATCAGGTAAAAGGCTCTGAGGATGATTAGGTAGCTTAATTTCTTGAATTACTTTCACTTCATGATATACCAGAAGATGAGGAGAAATTTCTTTTTTGCTGGTGAAGTTATAAGATCACCTGAATTGGCTCCTATTTGTCTAACTGAGTCAAAAGCCCCATCCTCCTCAGGATCCTCCTCATTTAGCTTTTAGCCTTCCTTCCTCTAGTTTTCAGAAACTCATTATGAAAGATCAATAGAAGCTGCTACTACATGGTATGGCTAATAGCCCCAACTTGTGTCAGCAATTTATTGCTCAAACCTTACTCCCAGTTAGAAAAAAGTACCCTTCTCTCATGATTATTTATTACCTAGTTGATTTATTATCTAGGTGATTTCAGCACCTACTGAAAATTTAATTACTCAGTTATTTATCACATTCCAGCATCACTTACAACAGACTCAACTGAAAATTTTCTCAGAAAAATTGTAGGTTACAGCTCCATTTTCTTATTTAGGTCATATTATAAAACCTTTCCATTTGTCCACAAAGACCCAGATGTAACTGCTAACATTTATTGATTTTCAAAAAATGCTAGGAGATATTAATTGGCTTAGACCTTCCCTGAAACATACTACAAATGATTTGACTCTCTATTTTTCCCTATTAAGAGGAGATAATGACCCCTCTTCTAGAAAGCTTATTCCTGAGGGTCAAACACCTTACAATCAGTACATCTAATCATCACTCATGCACAGTTGACCAATATTGGCACAAAGCTTCTTCTGTCTCCTATACTGTTAGGTACTCCTATATATTATTCTGGAACACTCTTGCAACCTAGGGGACCTATAGATTGGATATTTCTGCCCACTGATGCCAGCTGCATCTTGACTTCTTATTATAAAATTCTTGCTCAAATTATCTAGAAAATAGATGTCCTCAAGCCCATCAAGTTATTTCACGATAAACTGACAAGATAGTTAACCCCTTTGCCTCTTCACAACATGATTCACTTTGTGCCTTCACTGACTCTTGAGAGGTAGCTCTATTTGATCTTATGGGCCAGCTTTGTACTTAATATCTTGAAGATCCTTTAATTCAAATTTTCCAACACTACTCTCTAGTTATCCCAACACTTTGTATTATGTACACAATCCCAGAAATAGATATGTGTTCCTTGGTGAGAGCCTTTTGGGGTGCCTAAAGTTATACTTCAAGAAGTAACTCATCATACGTTGAATGTTTCAACTAAGTCTTCCCAGAATGTAGATTTCTTTTGCATTGCCTCAACCTCTAAACACTCTGACAGTTTATATGTCATGTAAGATGCTCAAATACTTCCTGGTGCTCTTATAAAACAGACTGAGGATGAAGAAATGCCAAACAACTGTCAGAACCAGGAGGCTTCTTAATTTCTCCAATACTTTCAAGAACACTACAGTCTTCCTGATCATTTGGAAAAGGGGAATCAAGCTGTAGATCTAGCTGCTGCTTATTTTATTCAGATGGTTGCTGAGACTGCTTGGTTTAAGCTAGCTATTGACTCATGCGATTTACCATCAGCACTGTGCTGTGCCTCAGCCCCATTTACAGTTATCTAGAGATCAAGCATGACAAATTGTAACCTTTCTGCTTGTGTAACCTGTCTGCCCTCTTCTTGTTATGATGAAAATCTCCAGTGCTTACCATCTTATGTCAGATGGATATTATAGGCATTTCAATTTTTTGGCAGCCTCAAATACATTTATGTTAGTATGACATTTATTCTGGGTTCCTCCTCATGTCTATTCTATTAACTGGAAAAACTGGTAAGCATTAGATTACTCAGTGCTGTAATCTTTTGTTTTTTGTTTTTTGTTTTTTTTTTTATAGCTGATGCTTCCAAAGCATTTTTAAAAAAATTTAGTGCTCCAGCATACACTTCTGATGCCTTTAAGGAATTTTGTTCTTCATTATGTATTATACGTAAAACTGGCCTCTCCTGTATTCCTCAAAGATGAGAAATTGCACATGGTTCTATTAAAATTTTTCTTGAAAAAATAAAAAGTGGGAGTACATATACCTTTTTACTTCTACAAATCTTAATTGTACTTTTTAATTCTTTTTGAGAACAGAACAAAAAGGATTAGCTAGAGCAGGGCATTTATGAGTAGACATGCTCAAGAAGGAGAACTTTTGGCAAAGTTCCTGATATATGGGAATGGTGTGATCCTGACCTTGTGCTCAGGTAGAGGAGAGGATGTTTGTATTTTCCTACAGGAAGCTAATAGATCATACTGGGTCCTGAAGTGCCTTGTCTTGTATTCCCAGGCTATGAAGGCATCTGCTGTGGTACAGGTGACAGAAGCTAAGGATGCAGAGGATGATGAGATTGAAGGAAGAATGCAGTCTATTTCACTCCTTGCAGTCCACCTGGTATAGTAGGGGCCACTTACAAGTTGGGGACAGATTAAACATCTCATTGTAGAAGGAATTTGAGTGGTCAAGAAGACATGGAAGCCTGTTATTCACGTTCAATTTATTTTAGCAATTTTGGTCTTAATTTCCGCCACACGTGTGGAAAGTGCAGAAGTCTACCAGGCCTGTTGTGGGAGCCCATTTTCAGGTTCCTCGTGGCTTTACCCAGCAGGTCTGAATAGAGGAGGATGATTAGGACCACAGGCCTGAGTGTAGGTGTCTGGGATGGTCTGCACTTGGCTGTGCTGGGGGGAGGTCTTTTGCTTCACCCCTTGGCGTCTCTAGAAATACCCTGGGGCAGAGACAGTTGGGGCCCATTGGAAAAGGTTCCAGGCCCTCTCGAGGCTATCCTTTATTTTCTATCTGTTTATCTCCACAAGATTCTCTGCTATAAATCCTTCTATCTAATATTTCCTGCTGCTAGCACTCAAGAAAACTCTGGGGAGGTGTGGGTTGGTGAGTAAACACCCCACAGTCTGTATTACTTACACTCGCTTTGGTCCATCCAGTCACATGGGAAGACCTGCCTACTAGAGAATTTACTAATGGCGTGCTTTCTATTTTACAATGCCGATGTTTTACCTGTGGCACCTGGCACTACTCACTTTAACTATATTGTTATATCATAAATTATTCCTATTTGTCATTAATGGAACAGTATGCCTATGATCTTCTCAGGTAAGTGAGAGGCAAAGCTTATGGTTCAAGGGTCCACGTGGGCTCAAAAATCAAGCATCATCAAATTATTCATCATTCTGATCACCCATAGGTTACCCCATTGGATGGACATTTCCAAGAATGCAGTGATTTTCCTGTGCCCTGATTTAGAATGGAATTCCACTTGAGTGGCTTACTCCATGATTCTAAAGTACTTCTTGCCTCTGAATGGATGATCTGAGGAGCTGGTTGACTTGTCTTAGTGGTCTTAGTGGTGCTCACCTGGTCTGGATGAAGATAACTTCCTAGAATCCTCTCATTGGCCACTGTTTATTTACACTGTCTTCAGAGGAACAGGACATTAGGCTGTGAGCCACTGTCCTAGATAATGGGGTGACCTATGGAATTTTTAGAGAAAATGACTAACCATGGTATGCATATCATTTTATATTTGACCTCACTGCTTGTCTTAACCCTCCATACACATAACTGACTGAGAGTCCCTCTGTTAAAGAAAGACGGATCACTTCAAAATTACATGTGATACTTCCATCCTCACCAAGTGTGTAGATGTCTTTGCTCATGGGAGCCTTCTTTTACTTTAACTGTCTTCCTTTGCTGTGGTTCCTGTGCAACCTAATGACACTTTAAGTATGGTGACATTGGACAATGCGTTCTTATTGAACTACATCAGGCTTTTACTAAAAAAAAAATTCTATATTTTATTTTAACTACATTTTTTGCAGTACTTACAGCTATCAAGTCAGAAGCTGCTTCCACATTGGCCCTTGTCCAACTATTTCAAACTGCCCATTTTGTTAATCATATTACTTATAATACTTCTGGAGCTTTGATGAATATATATAAAAATAAAAACAACAACTAGAAGCTTTAAAAATTTGGGTATTGAACCTAAGAGATACAGTACAAACAATGCAATGTTAATCACTTCTACAGTATCATGCTGGCTTTAGATATGTCCATGATGCTCCTTTAAATTATGATGAATGTGGCCGGGCGGTGGTGGCGCACTCCTTTAATCCCAGCACTTGGGAGGCAGAGGCAGGTGGATCTCTGTGAGTTCCAGGCCAGCCTGGTCTCCAAAGTGAATTCCAGGAAAGGCACAAAGCTACACAGAGAAACCCTGTCTCGAAAAACCAAAAAAAAAAAAAAAATTATGATGAATGGAAATGGAAATGGAAGATAATTAAAAATAATTTTCAGGGAATATGACCACATGAGAATGTTATTTTAGATTTGCTTGATTGTAACTATCAAGCAAATAGTTACTAACATGTGCCATGCTCATCACACATTCAATTCCTGTTTGGAGTCAGCCAAAGATTTATTATACAAACTGCCAGATGTAATCTCCTTAACATTGGCAAACATTTGTTCACTATTGTCCTCAGATTATTTAGTGTTGGTAATTCATCTAACAATATTAGGACGCAGTTTTTGGTTTAAGGTTTACCTGGGGCTCTTAAACATTTAGACACAAATAACTAATCTGGCCATAAAAAGTAAAAAGTGGAGAGGAGGTACTGTTTGATGCAGACTAATTCAAAGTTCTCTCAGACGCCTTTGCCAAAGGTCAAAAGACATGACAGTTCTGTGACATTCCAGGAACAGATTTACAAAGTTCCTCTCTGGGTCTGGAGCCAGGGCCTCTAAGTTTTGTTTGCAGTTTCTGGCGAGCCTACTCTTTTCCCTGGGTTGTGGTTATCAGTCATTAGGCAGCAGTGTCTGAGGCATCCTGGATTCCCTTATCAAAATTTTCTCACTTAACTCTCAGCTCACCTTGGCCACTTCCCCCTGCAAATAATATGTAAGAAGCTATGCTCATTAATAAACCTCCTTGGCATAAGTCATGAACTTATGTAAGACATCTATGTCCCACATATCTGTCTTTTTTATTTCTCTCCCTTGGTCCTCCTTCTCAAGACCCCACCTTTTGGTAATCTTATTCCTGCAGGTTTGGGTCAGCATAGTACATCCTCAGGCATGGGATTGGGAACCAGTCTCCTATAAATAAGATATCGTGATATGCACAAGCACTGAGTGAGGAGATTAAGTAATCTGTGGTCATCATCTCAACAGCAAGTTTGAGACCAGTCTTTTCTACAGGGGACACTACTGGAAACAAAAACAAAACCTAAGAATACTTAAAAAAGAGTTCATCCAAAAATCATAAAGAAGTTACTGCTTTTACAACTGGGGCAGGAATCTTGGAAATCTTAAAAACTTAAGCAACAGAGTCCTTGATTTTGAAAAATTATGATCTAATAAGCAAACCTTGAGCATTCAGAAAAGCAAATCTGCCACGAGTGCAGTCTGCACCTAGGCACTGCCCCTGGGCATGAGCTCAGGAAGGACGGCCAGGAGTCCATCCTTTAGAAAGCATCCAGAAAGGCTCTGTGTAAATCCACAGTCCCTATTATATAGGTACACGTATATGTATACATGTATACATTTGTACATATTATAGACCACATACTACACTCATATATACATACATATATATATATCTATATACATATATATTACAGATTTGTCAAATCATGATTTTATTAGTGATTTTTGTATAAAATGTTCTGCTTCTGTTTCAAGAAACAAATCTCACAATCTCGTTAAATATCTGAGGTTCATGAGGCAACATCATCTCATCTCCCACATTCTTGCTCTTTAGAGTCACACATTGGATTCTACCTTGAAGTGAAAAGGAGTAAAAGGCAAATCTTCTTGTAGGTGGTAAAAGCTCAGCTAGAGCCTTGGAAGTAATAATGGGATTAAACAGTTCAACTGAGGATTCAAGTATGTGCATATTCCCCAAAAGCAACTATGTGCCTCCTGATAGGCATGTTCCAGAGATACTCAGCAAGAAGTATAAATGTTATTACTGAACTCAGTTGTGAATAAATCACACAGGTTGATGAAGTGCTACTCAGTGGCCTTACATGTATTTCTTTAAATACTGTTAAGAATAACTGCACTTTTCTTGAATCTGTACTGTAAAAGACAAAATGTTTGATGCTCCCAAAGTCTGTTACACATCAGCATTTTAGCCTCAGGCCCTAGTGTGTCGAGAGTTACAGTCCTCACCTGACCTGATGCAAACCTGAAGTCTTACCTTATCTGCCACAAACCTGAGGTCACAAACATGTGTTAGCAAAACCTAAGGTAACCTGGCAATGATCTGGGTGTGACAAAAGCAATTCTACAAACTGAAAGCCTTACAATTAATCCCAATGTCCATTTGAATGGATGAATTAACATGGGGTTTAATGACATTTGTATAAGTAACACAGTTACAAGAAGCAAAGTAGGAAACCCAACAGCACTCACCCTCCTATAGTTAAGCATTGTCCCAACAAAAGGCAGAGGTTTGGGGCCAGGAATCCCCAGCTTCTTAAAAAGTCCATGAGAAGAGGTCCCATAACTAAAACATGGAGGAGAAAGTCAGCTCTTGAGCTTGTTAATCATACACATAAATATTCATATTCATACACACACATACATACACACATTCCCACATGTTATATAAAAATATACATATTTATATATACATATATACACACGTATATATGCTAACTTATGTATATTATTGATGCAATATGTTATATATGAGTAGACACACACACACACACACACATATATATATATATATATATATATATATATATATATATATATATATATATTTGGATGCAAATATTGAGAATTACTAGAATTTATCTAGTGAAGTAACAAGTGGGCAGAATACAACATAAAAATTCAGAACACTAATCCTCTTCATATACCATCTTACTATAAACTTTTTGGTTAATACTTGATGGTCTCAGTCTTAGAGTTAATATGTAATAAAACTTCATAAACTTGAGTTTGAATGTTGCTGAAGGACTCTCCAGACTTAGGAAGTAAACACATATCAACAGTGTGAGTAACCTGCAATGCAAGGTGTACATGAATCTGCCTCAACATTAAGCAAGCAGTGAACAGTGAGGTTGCTCAGAGCAGGAGGACAGCCCACCAGCAGAGCCCCATGACAAGACTCTCTGACCTTTCCTGTCCCGCAGACTGAAAACTGTGCAGAGCTTCCCAGGTGCAGTTTTTGGACTGGGGAGATGGCTCAGCAGGTAAGAGCAATTTCTGCTCTTTCAGACTACCCAGGTTGGTTTCCTAGCCCCCAAATGACAGCTAACAACAGTTTATAATTCCACTACCTGAGAATCCAATGCCTTGTTTTAACTTACATGGGCATCAGGCATGCATGTGATATACATACATGCATTCAAGCAAAACATTCATAGAGCCAATATAAAAAAATATGTTTTTAAGATACCAATTTTGGGAGTCCTCTGTTCAAGTGTGGGGTTTTGATGTTGCAGTTGCCCTTGAGTCATTTATGCTCCTGCAAGTAACCTTTCAGCCAAACTCCTGTGATAACTTCATAAACTCATGTCTGTCCAGGGTGGACTTGGGAGGAATGGCTACACTGATCTGTCAATTGTTCTCTACTGAGGTCAAAAGATATTTGCTCCCATCTTTCCCAGAAAACTCAAATAACTCAATGTGTTATCCAAATGAACTCATGAGGCAATGAATTACATAAAGCATCATTTTCTCTCCTGTTTCTTCCTAGACCCTAGGCGGCACAAGGCAGGTTTCTGTACTTAGATGGTCTGTCACAGGTACTTAGTTTACTGTCAGTAATCCAATAATCTCTGTGACAATACTTTCTGGAAAGACAGGCCTGAGTCTAAGTAATCATTATTATCTCAGGTGTAGTTTCCCTCTTTGTGGGTTCAATATTCTGCACACCTTTCTATCCCAATGTGACAAACTAATGACAGAAAACAAAGTAAGAGAAACAGCAGGCTGTAATCATTTTCAGCCTGCTCCAGATTGTCTCACAATGTTGGATTTTTAACAGTAGTTGAAAACATTTGTCTGAAAAGCACAGTGAGTTAAATGGTTTAGGTTACATTAGCAATGTGTTCAGCTATGGGTATATGAATTTCCATTGTATTATATCTTTTAGTTTTCTGACAGTGAAAAATGGCCCGAGAATCATCCTAAGTCTAAGGCCACAAAGGAGAAGCATTTTACCATTTACTCACAGGTAGAGGAGCATCAGGAAGGCAGCCAGAAGTGTCCATGCTTCCATGGAAAAGTTTGGAATCAGATCCATTGCTCTTTTCCTTCAAGAAATCTCTCTCTGACTTTTCCTAGTAGGTGAGGACATGAGTTCGCCTTATGAGTCCAGGTGTGAATTCATGAAGCCAATCTGCAGTATTTGTCAGCTGGGAAAGGGGGTGGAGCAGTCACTGCTGCCAGTAGAAAGGTCAACTGTGTATCTTCCGTGGATACGGAGAATAGGAATGACTTCTTCAGTTGACAGTTCATAATAGTTCATGTTAATCTACATTTGGGCCTTTTTCTAGTTCTAGGAAATTGATAAATAACTAAACCAATGTCCTTGGTAGTACCAGAGGTCATAGATGTTTGTCAGAAATTCAATAGAGTGATTGATATTAAATTTCCTTTATGTTTATGTGGCTATCTATATTGCAAAACACATTAAATATTTGCACATAACCTTCATTTATAAGTATTTACACATGCATATTTGTCTCTGTGGAACACTGTCTATACCCTAGAAGATGAAACATTGTATTTAATAACAAAATTGACAAAAAATAAATAAATCACATCATCCCTAGATAAACTGAAGTTTCCCATGCATTTCTTTTGTTGTCATTTTTGCAGCGTTCATGATTTTTGTATATATTTCCCTTATATACTGTTACTATTAATGGACATTTTTCACTATTATTTTTGTACTCCCAGTGTCAGTGAGGTGCGTTAAATATACACCCATAGGTACCAGAATTTGTTAGTGTCACAAGCCCAAGATTGAATTCTTCACTTCTTCCCCTGTGCCTTCCCTCTCTCTGTGGTATGTGATGGTATGTTGGTCATCTGTACCTGTGAGTCTGTGTGTATCTACAGCTTGTGTATGTGGCCCTAACAAAGGACTTAGCTCTGTATTTATTGGACAGCACAGAAAGAATAGCATGGGTGATGGATGGGGGATTCTTTACAGAAACCTTAAGCAGAGTTTTATGGAGGGGAGGAAATAATTTACTGACCCTAACAAAAACTGAAACACTCAGAATACCCAAAAAATATGCCAAGCATACCAAGCTGTATCTGTGTGTTATTTGCAACACTAATGGTCGATATTTATTTATAGGGTTGCTTCCAACCTGTGGGCTGCTTTCAGCAAATGATTACAACAATACACACATGCATTACTGAATCAGGAGCATGGAAGGATATATAATTTAAGATTAAAATTGTGCATTAGTGCCGGGCGGTGGTGGCCTACGCCTTTAATCCCAGCACTTGGGAGGCAGAGGCAGGCGGATCTCTGTGAGTTCGAGGCCAGCCTGGTCTACCAAGTGAGTTCCAGGAAAGGCACAAAGCTACACAAAGAAACCCTGTCTCGAAAAACCAAAAAAAAAAATTGTGCATTAGTTTGTAAAGGCTGATTACATGAGAAATCAAAGGTAAGTGAAGTTGGTTGTGACATTGTTGTATTAAAGGTGGGTTAAACAATCGGTGAATATATAGTAGAGTATCAGCGTAAATCTTAAGTGATCTCAAGGTACATTATTGACTTAGCTGTCAGGTCCAGAAAAAGTTCAATCTCTTTGAAGGCAAGAGACAATAAGAATATAAATTATATAATATTGTATCAATACATAGACCGTATCAGATTGGACATCCCAATTGGTTGGTTAAGTTGTGTTGAAGAGACTGTTTAGTTCACAAATGACTTCCTAATGGTCCACTAAAGGTTATGCTCTATGTGGATGACCTAATGGAGGGTTTCACCCTGCATGCACACTCAGACAATACCTGCCATAGAAATATGATGTAACATATATTACTCTATAGAGGTGGACACTGTCTATTGTGACCTACACTACAATCTTGATTGGAGAGCTCTTACAATTGGGTTTCTTTTTATCTTCAAGTATTTTATTATCAAATAATTATACATGAGAACAAGATTTCTATTTCCAACAAGGTTTCCTTTACATAATATATTGTGAGACACTTAGAAGAATCCAACATTACATCTTTTCTAGTTTCTCCTTTCCTACAGGGTGTCTCGTTATCGTCCAAAAAACTCTTTCTCCATCATATTTGGCTACCCATGAAATGTGTTAGCTCCTTTCCATATAGCATTTACTAGTGCCAGGTTAAGAAACATGTTTTATAGTGACATAAAAGCTAGCTACAAGAAAAAACATACAATCTTACAGAGGAAGACCCTCCTTAAAATAAAGAAAATCAAAGGGCTTTATGCAATTACATAAGGCAGATGATTCCAGAAATAACATTTAGAGTTAATACATCAATAATACCATATAAGAAGTTAATAACTTGTAAAGTAGAAAATTAAAATTAGCCTTTGGGACTTTGACAATTTAATTGCTAAGGCCTTTTGTGCATTCTAATAATGCTCTAAATTAGCTATTATTTCTCAGAACTATGAACTAAAAGAATATGAATCTCAATTACAGACTTCTATTTTTGTTTATTTCTTCACCTAGCCTTCTAGCTGTTCTCAGCACATCCTTAAGATTGACAGGGAATAAACTGAATGCTTTTTATACACAAGATACTGTGTTAGAGGCTTAAAATATGGGAATGACAGCATTCCTTGTGTAACTGTGTATCAGCCAGCTGAATAATGGAACATTTCTCCAGAATAACAATGCCTCAAAGATATCCTAAGTGACTCAAAGGAAGAAATGGTAACTATGACATTTTCATTTTGTAAGTGGTACTTCTTCATTTTTCACTCCACCAGAGTGAGGCTGGGCACGTTCTCATTCTTTGAGTGAGTGTGTCATATCTAGTGAGCACTCAGTGCCTTCTACTGTAAACTGCGGGTTAGGTAGATGGAGAAGACTGACTGCCATCCTTTTTGACAGAACACAAGAATTTGGCCAGATGTAACTCTCAACACTGTTAATTACAGAGATGCTGTTCGTCAATGGCTTTTATTTTTTTAATGTTTTGTTTATTTATTTTTGCAGGGGTAAAATGGGAAGGCATTCCTTTCCATGTTAGGAATGGAATTTTTTAAAATTTATTTATTTATTTATTTATTTATTTATTTATTTATTTATTTATTTATTTATTTATTTATTTATTTATTTATTTTTCTATTATCAGCTTGATACAGTATAAATTCTTATCCTAATAGTGAAATGTTTCATTCAGGCTTGCCCAGTAATTTAGTAAAACAAAACTTATTATAAGCCACAGTCATCCTAGGGTCCCCCTTACTATATAGCCTGCCTGGTTCTGTGGGTTGCAGTCTGATTGTTCTTTGCTTTATATCTAGTATACACTTATGAGTAAGTACATACCATGTTTGTACTGGGTTTTGGTTACCTCACTCAGGATGATATTTTTTCTAGTTCTATCCATTTGCCTGCAAATTTCTTGCTGTCATTGTTTTTCTCTGCTGAGTAGTACTCGATGGTGTATATATACCACATTTTCTTAATCCATTCTTCAGTTGACTGGCATCTAGGTTGTTTCTACGTTCTGGCTATTACGAATAGTGCTGCTATGAACATGGAGGACTAATCGCCAAAGTATATAAAGAACTCAAGAAACTAGACATCAAAATACTGAACAATCCAATTGAAAAAAGGGCCTAAGAGCTAAACAGAGAATTCTCAAAACAAGAATTACAAATGGCTGAAAGACATTTAAAGAAATGCTCAACATCCTTTGTAGCTTGAGAGTTTTCTCTCTGGGTCCCACCAAGTCCCGGCAGTCTGACAGCCCACTTAAAAAATAAACACATAGACACTTATATTATTTAAACTGTTTGGCCTAATGGCTCAGGCTTCTTGTTAACTGTTCTTATATCTTAAATTAACCCATTTCTATTAGTCTATAAGTTGCCACATGGCTCATGGCTTACCGGTATCTTACACCTCGCTTTTCATGGCTGGCAGTGTCTCTGTCTCAGCCTTCCCCTTATCAGAATTTTCTTTTTTGCTTGTCCCACCTATACTTCCTGCCCAGCTACTGGCCAATCAGTGTTTTATTAATAACCAATCAGAGCAACACATTTGACATACAGAACATCTCACGGCAATCTTTAATCATCAGAGAAATGCAAATCAAAATGTCTCTGAGATACCACCTTACACCTGTCAGAATGGCTATGATCAAAAACACTAATGACAGTCTATGTTGGAGAAGATGTGGAGCAAAGGGAACACTTCTCCACTGTTGGTGGAAATGTAAACTTGTACAACCACTTTGGAAATCAGTATGGCAGTTTTTCAGAAAATTGGGACTCAATCTACCTCAAGACCCAGCCATACCACTCTTGGGCATATACCCAAGGAATACACAAGAGGTCAGTTCTTAAAGGCTCCAACTCTGCTGGCTTTGCTACTGAAGTTCTTCAGAAAATCGTGCTCCATTTCTGCAAACCCTGAAATTTGTGTTATAGTCAGATGATCTATGCAAAATCTGAAGCAGAACTCTTCTAAATCCTGAGTGTAGTGCTTCACAGCAGCAGACAGCAGAGCAATAGTATTCTCCTCACAGATCCCTTGCTTGATAGTTTGCTGACAGAGCTTTTTCAGCCGAGTCTCACAGTAAAATGTGGCCAGATCTAGCAGTCCTACTACCTCCTCAGGAGATAGGCTCATGTTATCTGTTTATAGATATTCCAGGAAAGCTCAGAACACAGGATATGAAAACTCACTCATTTCTACAATATAATCTTCACTGTCTTCTAATGAAGAACAAAAATGCTCACACCTAATTTTGAGAAGGACTTTGTGAGCATAAATGTATATTCCATCAACCAGAAAATTGAGGTCTGCAGTGCCAGGGCTGTCAAATTCCCTCTTCAGTGACTCAGCCACAGTGAGGTGGTCATTGGGTTCCACAGAGAGGAGGCGCCAGGTGACACAGCAGGCCTGGCCAAGCAGGCAAACACATCATCGGTGCAGCAGAAGTGGGTGAGGTGGGGAAGGGTCACCGACTGGCTCCAGCACTGGCTCCACTTGTACACGTGCACACCCTGGGTCTTGGCAGCAGAGGTGTGGGCAGAGTGACAGGTCGCAATCTCTATGATCCTGTCCCTTTCCACAACAACAGGGGTAGGGTGGGACTGGTTACTTTTATTGCCAGTGCCGAACTGGCTATAAGAATTTTGCACCCCAAGTATACACTTGACCTTCATCTGTTAATACTAATGTGTGTGTGTAGCCACAGGCAACCCACTGGACATGGATGTCTTGCAGGGCTGCCACTCTACAGGGGGTTGGCTGGTTGCCACTGCTGCCCAGACCCAGCTGTCCATTCCCATTGTAACCCCAGACATAGACCTCTCCACTGTCCACAATGGCCATGGAACACATTTGCCCACATGCTATTCTGTAAACATCCAGTGACTCTTCAAGAAATGGGCTGATTAGCAGTTGATCCAGAGCCTACCTGCCCAGAGTTATTATAACCCCAGGCAAATACCTCTCCATCAGATGTTAGGACCAAAGAATGGTAAGATCTGCAGGCAACCTCAATGACTTGTATATTTGACAAATTAGTAGAGATTTGGCAGGGCACTAAGCCATGATTTGTTGTCCCATTACTCAGCTGGCTATAAAGCATTGTGACCCCAGGTAAAGACTTCTCTGTCTGTTGTTGCAAGAACAATGTGTGGGCCACTCCCACAGCTGGCTATCTTCTTGCCAGTTAAAGAGTCCAGTCTTCGAGGGAGGCTCAGTGGTGCTCTAAACGTCACCTACTCCCAGACAGCCACTGCAGTTTGTGCCAAGCACAAAAATCTCATCGTTGACTGTAGTGTATAAAACTTCATTGCCAGCCCTGCCTAAGACACAAACCTGACCAATCAACTGCAGTTCTTCCTCAGAACAAAGGGAAAAACTTGGCCACTTTCCCACATTTAACATCTTCAGTGATGACAGGGTAGCCTGTACTGGTTTGCCACTTTCTCCACAGAAACTAAGCAGTTCTTCATCCATATGGACTCAGTCCTGTGCAGTCCTTGGCCAACTTTTCTGAGACTGGAAAGTTCCAAATCACGGTGAAGACCAGACTTATGAATTCTCAGCTCCAGAAGGATGCATGCTCTGCTAAGCTGGTTGCTGGAGAGCTCTGGAGCCCCGAATTTGGTCCTTCTAGATCCTTGTAAAGCTGTCTTCTAGAGAAGTTCACAGGACTCCGCTGCCGGCAGTGAGGACTGCTTGGCGCCTCTTCCTGAAGCAACCCAGCTGAGCTTAAGTTCAAGTTTGGTGAGCAGGGAGGAGGGGGCCGAGGAGTGGAAAGAGAAACAAGGGGAGGACCACAAGTGAGTTTTTAAGAATCACACAAGACAGATTGGAGAGATGACTCCATGGTTAATAATTCTTTCTGCTCTTGCAGAGGACCCAGTTAGGTTCCTACCACCTACATGGTGGCTATGTTGGTTTGAGTAGGAATGGTCCCCAAAGGGTCATATATTTGGGTGTTTGGTCATTAGGGGGTGGTGCTTGTGGAGGAGCTATCCACCACTCCCACATTTCCCTAGAGTGCTCTTGAGTAGGAGCAGCATGAAATATTAGCTAGAAGTAATAGAGGGGGGAAGATAAAGATAAAAAATACAGGATAACCTTGAGAGTGCCTGGAATCTATTCCAACAGGCTGTGATTGTCTCTGCACTAGGGTATATAAAAGAATACCAAGGGGTGGAGAAAAAGACCTCCCCACAGCACAGCAAAGTACAAATTATCTCAGAAACCTACACTCAGGCCCATGGTCTAATCCTCTCCTCTATGCAGACCTGTGGGGTAAAGCCACTAGGAAACCTGAAAATGGGCTCCCACAGGTTCCCCTTTCTTAATGTATAAAAAACAACTCCTCATTAAGAGCTCATTGCACTCTCCATAGCTGTCACACCTTCTAGTATAGGAGTAGAGGAAGACAAAGATGGCATTTCTTTTTCGGAATGGTCTAAGGTGACTACAGCAGTTTTAGCTGCATCCAGCCCTTTCTACACCAAAAACTTTAATGCAACTGCAAACCTAAAGACTCCCTTAGCTCCATAATTAACAGGTTAACATAAATATTGTTATAAATAGTTACAATTCTCTCAATCTTACCACTTAAAGCAAACTCTGAACTGAACCATTTGAATTTCTTACTAACTTAGGAAAAAACTCTGATGTATTCACATCAAACTTAAAATATTTCCTTAACTTCACCAAACCAAGGTGCATTACTAGCAATAGGTTAACATAATAACATAACCATTACTATACGCCATTATAATTCCTACCCATGCATTCAACCTTAATTCACTCAAACTCCCCCTTTTCTTTATAATTTTTTTAAACAAAATCTTGAACATAGTTAGAAAAATCCCAAATTTCTTCATTTAAACAGTTCCATTTGTAACACAAAACTAGTTCCATAGGTAATTCCATTCTTACATAAACAGTTACATAAAAGAGCTACATTTTTTAACACAAAACAATTCATGGATCATCACAGTTAATAAAGCATATATACATACACAAAACTGCATCTTGAGCCTAGGTAGATAAAAGAGATTTCTTCATTTAAATAGTTCCTAGTTCATCACCATAAGTAAATTCAAAATTGTCCCATTGCAATGGCAATTAGGCTTCACTGTGGTTCATTCTAATTTTTCATATCCAGGTCTACAGTGAAAGAGAAATGAAGCAGTGAGACACAGAGAAAAATGCAGATGGGTAAAGAAGAAGCATGAATGCATTTAAAGTTTCAAATGAAGTAGTTTCAAAAGTACCTGTAACTGTTGGAAGTGATGAATGAGTCCTGTTTGAAAGTAACATAGCTTCTTCCCCTGGACACTAGGAAAATGCCTTGAGGACAAGACCTAGAATCCACCCTGAGAATGTTCAAACTCTAAAGATAGAGAGCCTGAACCTGAGCATCCTACAGGAGCAGAATCCTTGAAAAGTTTTTCCACATATTTATCCATTGAGAAACCTAGAGTTCACTGCAATTGTGGTCCATGGAGGCTAGAGAACAGCTCAGGCTGGAAGCAGAATGTGTCATTCACATGATTCTGCTTTTGAAGGAATGAAAATAAAAGAATGAGAAAGCATGGAAACTTCAATGAGATTCCTGAATGCTGCTGGGGCCAAACAATGTGCAGAAAGGCTGGATTTCCTGAAAGGGAGCCAGTAGTGGACATTGTATGACGCTATAAAATTGGAGACCCCAGAACTTTGGAGATGCCATGGCCATAGGACTTAAACTAAAAAAAGATGTAGGAATTGAGTCAAGAGGGAAGATGTACACACTGTAGATGACTGGGCTTGAGAGGAAGACCTTTCCAAGTTCTTTAGAGACCACAGGATTCCAACATAATCCAGATGCTTGAAATGGAGTTGTAAGATGTCATGTTTATCCTGCATAATTTTGGTCAAGCTACAGTCTAAAACTTCCTTGCTGTAACATCGTTTATCTCTTTGGAACTAAATCAGTGACATTATATATTGAATCCATGTTATATTGTATTGTATTGCTTTTAAAATTCAAAGGGATTCAGAGTCCAGAGATTGCTTTGAGTCTCAGAAGAGACAATGGACTTTTGATGTAACTAGGGCTACTATAGGGACTATGGTGACTATGGAGACTGTGGGGACTGTGAGGTCTGTGGAAGTAGTAAATGAATTTTGCATTTTGAAATAGTCACTGACATCAAAAGAAACAGCTCTCACCTCAAAAGAATTAAAGACATGTTTTATTCTGGAACATGTATGTGTTGACTATGGACTGCAAACATACATTTAGACTCCTTCAGATATAATGTTCCTATGTGGAAAGAGTTCTGTGGAATTTTTATGATGAAAGAACAAAGTAAGCCATGAATCAAGGCATTTAAAATTGCTTTTGTTACATCATAGAGGTGATTAAAGTAAGGTGGGGAAATCCCCCATATAAGCCTCAGATGCTCTTATAACAGTCTTAACTTTCAGGTTTGTGTTGGTGGAAACTAAGTTAACAGATTTCAAAAGTGTTTTTTATCTATTAGTTATTGTGACACTGTCAAAAGGGCAGTCCAGGGAGGTAAAACACCCCAAGATAGGGTAAATAGGCTCTGGACCAGCAACATTCCACCCTCTTCACCTTTCAGCAGCTCAAATCAGTCCATCAGGCTCTATAGACTCGGCTTTTTTCCAGGAGTTCTAATTCATATCCTGAACCTATGGGGCCTGGGGCAGAATATGGTAGTTTATATGTGAAATATCTCCAAAGAACTCAGATGATCTCATCCCACCTGGTAATGCTGTGTATAGGGACGTGGTTTACCTCTTGCTGCACTTTGTGTCTGTCAATCTCCTGCCTGTGGATGCAATGTGGTCAGTCATCTTATGCCCCAGCTTCACTGCCTTCTCCACTGTAATGGACTCTGTCTTTTCTTAAACTGTTATACCAAAGAAATTGTTATGTTCTTAAGTTGCTTCTTGTCAGCCATTTGGTCACAACAGTGAGAAAATTAACATAGGCTGTATGACTTCTATATTCAGAACACAAAGCACACTGTGAATGTATGAGACTTAAGAATTCTTGACTGAGTTCAGATATGCACTGTTCTAAGTTATTCCACAGTGTGCCTTGACCTGAAAGACTCCATTTTATAGATAGCTTTTCATTCCAGTTTGAGGGTAGAGGATGTTTAGCCTTAAAGGTGAAACTTCAGATAATAAACATCTGTTGAGTACCACCCAGGTGGCACAGACTAATAAGTGACTTATTCCTAGGATTAGAAAGGGTGTCACCTATAAACTTATCATGAGGAATTGAGACTACAGTGGTCCATGGGCATCTTGAAATCCAATCAGAAAAAATAATCCCAAGAATTTACGAGACATGCCAGACCAGGGAAAAGGTGTAATTATACACCTGAGCTTTGAAAGTGGTGGATGCCTATGACCGTGATAGCAATGACCCCATACTAGTCTATTAGGTAATACTTTGTGTGTGTCAAAGACCAACTGGAAGAGAAATCCCAAGGACTTCAGCTCTGTTCAATGTTCTGCTGTTGCTCAATTTACTCACCTGCCATCTAATTTATTCTCTTGCTTGTCTATTCAGACCTCAACTCTAATATTCCTAATCCAAACCAGATTTGATGGCATCTAGACTCAATTATGCAGTTTTGCTGTCAATCCTGACTCTCTCATGACTTCAAAAGCAGCCCCTTCCTTGATTCTAGTTCTGGGTTTATTATCTTTTCAGTACAGAATCTACATGCATCAACTTCAGGCCACATCTGAAAGCCCTTGAACTCGATCATATCTACTTGTATTCATTCTGTAAACTGAATTTAGCCATACACAAAGATACACAGATGTGTTGAATGGTCTATGAATGAAGAGACTACATTTACCTTAGCCAGATTACCAAAATATGTGAGATAATCTAACAAACTCTTGCCATTGAAACCAGTGCAACTAGTGAATTTATTATTTCTGTGAAAACTGGCCTTGTAGAAAGACACCAATGTGCCCCCAGCTTCTGGCAGTGCATGCTTACAGCATTCCTACCCTCTTGGAGTTCCACATTCAACAGGAGAAAGAGCAGGAAACTTAGAAGCACATGGTGGTTATTGAATTTCAAGTTCGGATAATTCCAACAAAGCAAAAGAATCTTCTGTTGCACATCTCAGCAGTGTTTTAGGTTACTTCCTCTTGTTTCTTCCTTTTAACACCACCCTCCTCAGTAGAATATCAATATAAAATACTCATTTAGAATGGAAGGATTGAAGAATGAGTTCTTGTGCATGTCTGAGCCTGTTTTTTTGCCATCTGTCTGTAAGAAATATTGACCAGAACTGACTTAAGAAGGCCAAGGTTCACTTGACTCAATAAAAAGATCCCTTCAGGTTTTCCCTCGCCTATGTGTATGTGCTCCTCTTGGAGGTTGTATCAAAATACCTCCCCTTTGCTATTATTCTGTCCTCCTTCACTGCTTCACTTAGAGTGTCAAAGATCACCCAACTAAACCAGAAAACAAGAGTTCTTCAGGACATGACAGAACAAATCCTTGGAGAGTAATGGACTGAGGAAAAGGTGAATCCTACAGTCGTTTATCAAGTGGTCCTGGAGAGAGAGAGAGAGAGAGAGAGAGAGAGAGAGAGAGAGAGAGAGAGAGAGAGAGAGAGAGAGAGAGAGAGAGCCTGTGTGTGTATGTGTGTGTATGAGAGAGAGAGAAACAGAGAGACAGAGCGGGAGACAGATGAGAAAGAAAGACAGAGACAGACAAACAGAAAGACAGAGAAACAGAGAAAAAGAAACAGAGACACAGACACAGACAGAGACAGAAAGAAACAGAGAGAAAAACTCCAGAAACAAAAGGTAAGGTAATGTTTATTGTTCTGAGTATTTTGACACAATTACTGATGTAATTCAATCCAGAGTCTTACCAAATACATCTTCTTAAAAATAATTAAAAAAAAATAAGCTTTTGCCAGGTGGTGTTGGCACACACCTTTAATCCCAGCACTTGGGAGGCAGAACCAAGCGGATCTCTGTGATTTCGAAGCCAGCCTGGTCTACAGAATGAGATCCAGGACAGGCAACAAAACTAGTCAGTGAAACCTTGTCTCAAAAAAACAAAATAATAATAATAATAATAATTCACAACTTTTGTTAACATTGGTATACTAAGTCTAAGAGAGATTAGTTCTCTGATCTAAAACTACAGCACTAAGTACAAGTATAGCTATCACTGAAGTTCCACACTCTAGTCTCATATATGATCTTCACCCACACAGGATGAGCGAAGGAACAGCCTTTCAGCCTGGATCTTCTGAATACACAGTGTCTGCAACTTGGGCTGCTTCAAAGAAACAAAATGATAATTCCTAGAAATCTCATTGATGAGGGTGACAGTGATAAGAAGGGGAATTCATTCTGCTCTCCAGGCCCCAAATGATAAAACATTCTGTCAATTTTGTAGCAATGAACAGAATGTAAATTACATCATGAATGCTCACTCACCCCTGCTTCCCAGAGTCTCTTTCCAGATCAAGCATCTACCAGCAAGTTTCTAGCATTTCACAGATCATCCTGAGTTATTTTTCCAACTCTTTAGAGAGTTCCTGAGGAAAACAGACTCTTTATCACAGCAGCCATCAATTGCAAAAGCTCTGTAGGTAAAAGTGGGACTGCATGTGCACTTTTCTCATCCATGCTGTGATGCTGGCATGCTTGATCTTATGCCACAGTCCCCAAGATTGCATGTGTGCAGCTACACTATCATGTCTGGTTCTCTGCAGATGACTGCTCTCTCTGGCTCTGCAGTACTTCTATGTCCCCTTCTTCAGTGATCTTTGAGCCTTAGGGGTTTGTGATAATATAAAAATGTCATGCCTGTATGGAATAAGGGTATATTAAACAACAACAAGAAAACACATGAAATGAGGAGGGAAGAGTTATGGAGGGTATAGTGGAAGAACCGGGGGTGAGGGAAATGGGTGGGGGTTTGTTCAACATGCTTTATATAGTTTGTATGAACATTAAACAAGAAAGAAGATAGTACAGGGGCTAGACAGATAGTCATTGGTAAAGAGAGTGTTCTGCTCTTGTAAACAGCAAAGTGTTTGGTTCCTAATATACACATTAGGTGGCTTATGAATACCTATAACTCCAGTTTCAGGGAGATTCATCAACTCTGGTTTCTGTGGACACCTACATACATGTGCATGCATCTATACATGGACATATAAGCACATTTTTTAAAATAATAAAAAATATTTTTATAAATTGAAAAGTTCAATAAAAGAGTTCCATACTTCACATCTGTGGGATAAATTGTGCTGTTATTATTTTTCATTTTTACTTTAAAGATGTGAAAACAGACACATTGGAAGAAGCTTTTGCAAATGATGAAGCCATAAAGCCAAGATATGAGGAGAGTGCGTACAAATCTGAATTCTATCAGGAAAAAACTTGCATAATTTCAGAGGACAGAAGAGAAACTCTCTGATATTAAGGAATATTAATGACCAGTGATTTTTCATCCCTGTTATTTTTGGTGGTAGTATGTGTGTACTTCTCTTCTTTGGGGTTTACTCTTGTGGCTTTATCTATTGCCTGTGTTTTCGAGTGTGTATCTGACTTCCCTCGGTTGGAATTTTCCTTCTAGTGCTTTCTGTAGGGCTGGATTTGTGGATAGGTATTGTTTAATCTGGCTTTGTCTTCGAATGTCTTGTTCCTTCCATCTATGATGATTGAAAGTTTTGCTGGGTATATTAGTCTGGGCTGACATCCATGGTCTCTTAGTGTCTGCATTACATCTGTCCAGGTCCTTCTGGCTTTCAAAGTCTCCATTGAGAAATCGGGTGTTATTCTGATGGTTTTACTTTTATAGGTCACTTGGCCTTTTTCCTTGGCTGCTCTTAATATTCTTTCTTCATTCTGTACATTTAGTTGTTTAATTATTATGTGTCGAGGGGACTTTTTTTGGGGGTCTAGTCTGTTTGGTGTTCTATAGGCTTCTTGTATCTTCATAGGCATTTCCTTCTTTAAGTTGGGAAAGTTTTCTTCTATAATTATGTTGAATATATTTTCTGTGCCTTTGATTTGGTATTCTTCACCTTCTTCTATCCCTATAATTCATAGGTTTGGTCTTTTCATGGTGTCCCAAATTTCTTGGACATTTTGGTTCATGACATGATCTATTGGTTATAAACTGTATGGCCGTGGCAGGCTTCTTGCTAACTGTTCTTATAGCTTAAATTAATCCATTTCCACAAATCTATACCCTGCCATGTGGCCTGTGGCTTACCAGTACTTTACATCTTCCTTGTCCTGGCGGCTGCTGCAGGCAGTCTCCTTCTGCCTTCCTGTTCTTTTATTTCTCTTCTCTGTTAGCCCCACCTATACTTCCTGCCTAGCCATGGCCAATCAGGTTTTATTTGTTGACCAATCAAAGCAACTTGACATACAGGCCATTCCCCAGCACAGCCAAGTGCAGACTATCTGAGATACCTGCACTTAGGCTTGTGGTCCTAATCATCCTAATTATCCTCTATGCAGACCTGCTAGGTAAAGCCACGAGGAACCTGAATAAGACATCTGAATCTGTCTTTTTGTGAATCTATTGCTTTAAACTGCAGCATTTGTAAGCTGAAATAGTGCTATGGCTGCTGGCTCCACCCACCTCAGCTTCCCAACATGGCAGTGGTACGTTTACCGCCAGCTCTGGGAGCTATTGTGGGTATATGCTTTTATCCAGTGTGTAGCCCAGAAACCTCCTTTTGTTTTGTACTAGCAAAGGCTAAATCCACCATGCAGCTTAATGTGCCACTTGCAGAGGCCTCATTCCCGCCAAACTGCAGATCGAGTGCACATGCCAGGAAGCCACAAGTAGCTCAAACCGGCAAGCTGCCGCTCATTTGAGAGAGATAATTAGGAAGCTGTTTTTAGCTCCATTTTAGAATCTTTTCTCAGGTTTTAGGTGGAAACTCTTGCCCTCTCATTGGGCACCATTTGTAGCTAGAGTTTTCCTGCCTTGCCCAGTCAGGACAAATTTTTGTCACCTGCCAGTCCCACAGCCGCTTTTTTGTTTGTTTGTTTGTTTACAAACTGTAAACAAAAGATTCAGATGGAACAAGACTTTAAATGCTTTACAATGTGTGTAAAAATGTACATAGGCTTGGAAGATAGAGGAAAAGGAACATAGACAGTTATATAAAGAAATAGAAAGTTTAAAAAAAATAAAGTCTTTAAAGAGAAAGTAAAAGTAATATAAAAAATAAGCCATGTAAAGATGGATATCACACAGAGAGTCTGGATTATGTTGTCTTTGGGATTTTTAACTGCAGAAAAACATTTGATCATAAAAGATGTTGAGTTAAACCAATATGTATATATTAAAGATTCCTTGACTTCAAAATTTGGATATAAGGATGTGTTACTTTGGAAAGGAGACTCTGCTTTTGTTTTCACAGAAAGCAAGAGGCTATGGATTTGTTCCAGATTAAAATACATCAGGTTTGACCAGCCAAGACCCCCTGAAAGGTCTCCAATGACACCATGACCCAGATGATCCAACATCCAGAATGGTTTGAAGGCAACTGGATCAGACAATACAACCTCATGGACTATTCCTTAATCCTAAAATTTTCTTTGTATCCCCATAAGATACAGCACCCCCCTTCAGCAGGAAGTAGTAAGAGAAGCTACACCCAAATTCCCAAATTATATGTAATTTTACTTTGTTAAGGTTAAAACCTTACTTTTAAAAGGGGGGGGGAGTGCTGTGGGATGTTCTGTATGTCCTGTGGGAGCCCGTTCTTGGGTTCCTCATAGCTTTACCCAGCAGGTCCGCATAGACGATGATTAGGACCACAAGCCTGAGTGCAGGTGTCTCAGATGGTCTGCACTTGGCTGTGCTGGGGGATGGTCTGTATGTCAAGTTGTTCTGATTGGTCAATAAATAAAACCTGATTGGCTGTGGCTAGGCAGGAAGTATAGGCAGGACAAACAGAGAGGAGAAATAAAACAAGAGGAAGGCAGGAGTCACAGCCTGCAGCAGCCGCCAGGACAAGGAAGATGTGAAGTACTGGTAAGCCACGAGCCACATGGCAAGGTATAGATTTATAGAAATGGACTAATTTAAGATATAAAAAGAGTTAGCAAGAAGCCTGCCATGGCCATACAGTTTGTAAACAAAATAAGTCTCTGTGTTTACTTGGTTGGGTCTGAGTGGCTGTGGGACTGGCGGGTGAGAGAGATTTGTCCTGACTGTGGGCAAGACAGGAAAACTCTAGCTACAGGCAAGGCTTTCCACAAAGCCCTTTTTACACCGAATGTGTTCCCTTCAAGCATTTCAGTATACTCTTCACTGAATTCCTCTTTCACATTTTTTTTAAATTTACTTTCTCTTTTTCATTTAACTGTTTATTTGTGTCATCATGAGTTTTATTGGGGAATTTATTTCATCTTTAATTTTGTTCACAATACATATAATCATTCATGTGAGGTCTTTAGTATTTCATCTAATCCATTCTGATTTGAGGTCATTTTGGGAAATGGATAATTTTTGAAGTAACATTTTATAATATTTGTTTATCCTCTTATCTTTTTTTAATTTCCTGGTGATGAAATGACTGTGTTGCAGCACATCAAAGGTATATGTAACCCAAATTCTTGGAAAGGCCATGTGGTAAAAGTGTTGGGTCTATGAACACAATCTTTTTGTAATAACTTTTAATGACCTTAGGAGTACATGGGCAGAGTGCAAGTAAACATGTCCTGGAAAACTCTGACGCTTCAGAGAGTTTCTCTTCTGTCCTCTGAAATTATGCAAGTTTTCTCCTGATAGAATTCAGATTTGTACGCACTCTCCTCATATCTTGGCTTTATGGCTTCGTCATTTGCAAAAGCTTCTTCCAATGTGTCTGTTTTCACATCTTTAAAGTAAGAATGAAAAATAATAACAGCACAATTTATCCCACAGATGTGAAGTATGGAACTCTTTTATTGAACTTTTCAATTTATAAAAATATTTTTTATTATTTTAAAACATTTATGCCCCAAACACAAGGGCAGCCACATATGTAAAAGAAACATAACTAAAGCTTAAACCACATATAAAACCCCACACATTAATAGTGGGAGATCTCAACACCCCACTTTCACCACTGGACAGATATCCCAAATCGAAACTTAACAGAGAAATAAAGGACTTAACTGATGTCATGACCCAATTGGACCTAATAGATATCTACAGAACATTCCATCCTAACAAGAAAGAATATACCTTCTTCTCAGCACCCCATGGAACTTTCTCTAAAATCGACCACATACTTGGCCACAAAGCAAATCTCAACAGATACAAAACAATCAGAATAACCTCCTGTGTTCTATCAGACCACCATGGTTTAAAGCTAGATTTCAACAACAACAAAAACTACAGAAAACCTACAATCTCATGGAAACTGAATAATGCTCAACTGAATCACCAATGGGTTAGGGAAGAAATAAAGAAAGAAATTAAAGACTTCCTAGAGATCAATGAAAATGAAGACACCACATACCCAAACTTATGGGACACTATGAAAGCAGTGTTAAGAGGGAAATTCATAGCACTAAATGCCCACATAAAGAAGCTGGAGAAATCCCACACTAGTGATTTAACAGCACATCTGAAAGCTCTAGAACAAGAAGAAGCAAAGTCTCCCAGGAAGAATAGATGCCAGGAAATTATCAAAGTGAGAGGTGAAATTAATAAATTAGAAACTAAGAGAATAATACAAAAAATTAATGAAACAAAGAGTTGGTTCTTTGAGAAAATCAACAAGATAGACAAGCCCTTATCCAAACTAACCAAAAGACAGAGAGAGAGAATCAAAAACAAACAAAATCAGAAATGAAAAAGGGGTCATAACAACAGACATTGAGGAAATCCAGAGAATTATCAGGTCATATTTCAAAAGCCTCTACTCCACAAAACTGGAAAATCTAAAAGAAATGGACATTTTTCTGGATAGGTATGACATACCTAAGTTAAATCAAGACCAGATAAACTATTTAAATAGTCCAATATCCCCTAAGGAAATAGAAACAGTCATTAAAAGTCTCCCAACCAAAAAAAGCCCAGGACTAGATGGTTTCAGCACAGAATTCTACCAGATCTTCAAAGAAGAGTTAATACCAATACTCTCTAAATTGTTCCACATAATAGAAACAGAAGGAACATTACCAAATTTCTTCTATAAGGCTACAATTACCCTGATTCCTAAACCAAACAAGGATGCAACAAAAAAAGAGAACTACAGACCGATCTCCCTCATGAACATTGATGCAAAAATACTCAATAAAATACTGGCAAACAGACTCCAAGAACACATCAGAACAATTATCCACCATGATCAAGTAGGCTTCATCCCAGGGATGCAAGGGTGGTTCAACATATGAAAGTCCATCAATGTAATACACCATATAAACAAACTCAAAGAAAAAAACCACATGATCATCTCACTAGATGCAGAAAAGGCATTTGACAAAATCCAACACCCCTTCATGATAAAAGTCTTGGAGCGATCAGGAATACAGGGAACATACCTAAACATAATAAAGGCAATATATAGCAAACCAACAGCCAACATCAAATTAAATGGAGAGAAACTCAAAGCAATTCCACTAAAATCAGGAACGAGGCAAGGCTGTCCCCTCTCCCCATACTTATTCAATATAGTACTTGAAGTTCTAGCCAGAGCAATAAGACAACATAAGGAGATTAAGGGGATTCAAATTGGAAAGGAAGAAGTCAAGCTTTCCCTATTTGCAGATGACATGATAGTATACTTGAGTGACCCCAAAGATTCCACCCAGGAATTGATAAAGCTTATAAACACCTTCAGCAACATAGCAGGATACAAGATCAACTCAAAAAAATCAGTAGCCCTCCTATATACAATGGACAAAGAAGCTGAGAAGGCAATTAGAGATACATCACCCTTTACAATAGCCAAAAATGACATAAAATACCTTGGGGTAACACTAACCAAGCAAGTGAAGGACCTATATGACAAGAACTTTAAGTCCCTGAAAAAAGAAATTGAAGAAGATCTCAGAAAATGGAAAGATCTCCCATGCTCATGGATAGGCAGGGTTAACATAGTAAAAATGGCAATCTTACCAAAAGCAATTTACAGATTCAATGCAATCCCCATCAAAATACCAACACAATTCTTCACAGACCTGGAAAGAATAATACTCAACTTCATATGGAAAAACAAAAAACCCAGGATAGCTAAAAGTAACCTGTACAATAAAACAACTTCTGGAGGCATCACAATCCCTGACTTCAAGCTCTACTATAGAGCTACAGTAATAAAAACATCTTGGTATTGGCATAAAAACCAACATGTGGACCAATGGAATCGAATTGAAGACCCTGACATTAACCCACACACCTATGGACATATAATTTTTGACAAAGAAGCCAAAAGTGTACAATGGAAATAAGAAAGCATCTTCAACAAATGGTGCTGGCATAACTGGATATCAATGTGTAGAAGGCTGCAAATAGATCCATATCTGTCACCGTGCACAAAACTTAAGTCCAAGTGGATCAAAGACCTCAACATAAATCCAGCTACTCTGAACCTGCTAGAAGAGAAAGTAGGAAATAGTCTTGAACGCATTGGCATAGGAGATCACTTCCTAAATATAACACCAGTAGCGCAGACACTGAGACAAACAATCAATCAATGGGACCTCTTGAAACTGAGAAGCTTTTGTAGTGCAAAGGGTACGGTCAACAAGGCAAAGTGACAGCCTACAGAATGGCAAAAGATCTTCACCAATCCCACATGTCACAGAGGACTGATATCCAGAATATATAAGGAACTCAAGAAATTAGACATCAAAACGACCAACAGTTCAATTGAGAAATGGGCTTTAGAATTAAACAGAGAATTCTCAACAGAGGAAACCCAAATGGCTGAAAGACATTTAAGGAATTGCTCAACATCCCTAATCATCAGGGAAATGCAAATCAAAACAACTCTGAGATACCACCGTACGCCTGTCAGAGTGTCTAAGATCAAAAACACTGAAGACACTTTATGCTGGAGAGGATGTGGAACTAGGGGAACTCTCCTCCACTGCTGGTGGGAATGCAAGCTTGTACAAATACTTTGGAAATCAATATGGCACTTTCTTAGAAAATTGGGAATCAATCTCCCCCAAGATCCAGCTATACCGCTCCTGGGCATATACCCAAGAAATGCTCAATCATACCACAAGAGCACTTGCTCAGCTATGTTCATATCAGCATTGTTTGTAATAGCCAAAACCTGGAAACAACCTAGATGCCCTTCAACTGAAGAATGGATAAATAAATTGTGGCACATATACACAATGGAATACTACTCAGCAGAGAAAAACAATGACATCATACGGTTTGCAGGCAAATGGACGGATCTAGAAAAAAATCATCCTGAGTGACGTAACCCAGACTCAGAAAGACAAATATGGTATGTACTCACTCATAGGAAGATGCTAGATGTGGAACAAGGATGACTGGACTGCTACTCACATCACCAGTGAGGCTACCTGGAAAACGGGACCCCAAAAAAGACATGGAGAAATGGATGAGATCTACATGAACAGCCTGGTCATGAGTGGGAACAATGAAGGGCGACGGTCGAGGGAAAGAGAGTGGGAGATCCTAGCTGGATCAAGAAAAGAGAGGGAGAACAAGGAATAGGAGACCATGGTAAATGAAGACCACATGAGAAGGTGAGAAGGGGAGGAAGCAGAGAGCTAGGGAGGCCCACGGAGATCCACAAAGATACCCCTGCAAAAGACTGCTGGCAATGGTTGAGAGACGGCAGGAACTGACCTACTCTGGTGATGGGATGGCCAGACATCCTGATCGTTGTGCCATAAACCCCATCCAAGGACTGAGGAATCTGGATGCAGACATCCACGGCTGGGCCCCTGGTGGAGCACTGGGAGTCTAATTAGTGAGAAAGAAGAGGGTTTATATGAACGAGAATTGTTGAAGCCAAGGTTGGATAAATCACAGGGACAAGTAACCAAATGAATGGAAGCACAGGATCTATGAACCAAAGGCTGAGGGGCCCCCAACTGGATCAGACCCCCTGAATGGGTGAGACAGTCATTTGGCTTGATCTGTTTGGGAGGCAGCTGTGAGTTGGTGCCGGGTCCTGGGCTCGTTGCATGAGTTGGCATTCTTTTCCTTCTTCTATCCCTATTATTTGTATGTTTGGCCTTTTCTTGTTTTCTCAGGTTTCCTGGACATTTTGTGTTATGTCTCTTTGGCTTTGGAGTTTTCTTTGACTGATGAATATATTTCCTCTATTGTATCGTCTACACTAGAGATTCTGTCTTCCATCTCTTATATTCTGTTGGTTATGCTTGCACATGTGTTTCCTGTTCATTTACTCAGATTTGCTATTTCCAGCATTCCCACTGTTTGTGTCTTCTTCTTTGTTTCTATTTCACTTTTCAGATCTTGAATCATTTTCTTCACATGTTTATTTGCTTTTTCATGTTTTTTTGGCTTTCTTTAAGGGGTTTATTGATTTCTTCCAATTTTTTGTTTGTCTTTTCCTCAATTTCATTATTTCTTGAAAGGCCTCTAGCATCTTCATGATGTTATTCTTAAGGTCACTTTCTTCTGCTTCTTCTATATTTTGATGTTCAGGTCTTGCTGTTGGAAGAGGGCTAGGTTCTGGTGATGACATATTGCTCTTTATGTTGATGTATGTATTTTTGCCTTGACATCTGCCCATCTCCTTCTCTAATAGGTATAAGAGGTGCCTGTGTCTGAGCGAGTTGTTATTGGTCCACTCTGTGCTTGTTGTGTTTGTGTCACGGGGGGGCTTCCCTGAGTCTAATCTTAGTTCTTTGTCTAATTGGAGCAGGCAGATTCTGTGTCTCAGGAAGCTGCTCTTGGGGCAACGCAAGCTTGTTGATTCTATGAATCACAGAGCCACTCTTGGTCTTGGCTCTTGGTCCTGTCAGAGCTGACGGATTCTATGTTTCAGGAAGCCTCTCTTGGTCCAATGAGGGGTGGCAGACTCTACATCTCAGAAAGCTCCTCTCGGTCTCTTGGTCCAATGAGAGCTGGTGTTTTGGTTTCTGTGCTTCAGGATGTGACTGGTGTCTCAGGCAGATGGGTATGTGGGCAGGACGTGTACATTGCAGTGTCCACTGGGGTGTCTTGGTTGGGGTGGTGGCTTCCCACAGGAGCCCTGCCTGCTGGCCTGCTACTGGGACAGAGTTGGACAGGGGTTCCTGGGGAACGACTGTGTCCCAGGGATGGGTCCAAGGGGCAGGACTCTCTGGGTATGAGTAGAGTCACTCACCTCTTGGTCCAATGAGAGCTGGTAGTTTGGTTTTCATGTCTTAGGGAGTGGCTGTGGTCTCAGGTGGGCAGGTATGGAGGCAGGACATTTAGATTGCAGTGTCTGGTGGTGAGTTTTGGTGAGGAGGGGGCCTTTCCACAGGAGCCCTGCCTACTGGCCTACAACTGGGACAGAGCTGGGTGGAGGTTTCTGGGGACCAGCTGTGTCCCAGGGATCCAGGAATAAGTTCTTGATATAATCTTGAAGACAACAGACTTTTCTGGAGATGAATTATTTTCTTACAAATAATAAGTGAACCAAAAATAGTTGAATAAATAAAATGATAAGTTAAATAAATCATCAATTTCACAGAAGGCTGGTAGACCCAATATATTAAGAACAATAGTGGCTTTTTCCTGTGTTATCACATGGCTCTGACCCTAGCATTCAGATGTAGGATGGAGGAGGAATACAAAATTATGGCTTGCTTAGCTATATAGCATGTTCTGTATTGTCTTGAACAATATGGATTACTTTCTAGAAATAAATCTATCTTTATGAGTGAATTAATGGCTTTTAACACTCTGGTGATTTGAAAGAAAATGGTCCCCAAAGGTAGTGGCACTATTAGGATGTATGATCTTATTGGAGTAGATATGGTCTTATAGGAAGTATATCACTATGGAGGTAGGCCTTGAGGTTTCATATGCTCAACTCATGCCCAGTGTCTCAGGCTACTTCCAATTGTATTTGGATCAAGATAAAAACTTCCCAGTACCATGTCTGCCTTCAGGCCACTGTGCTCCCTGTCATGATGATAATGGACTAAACCTCTGAAACTATAAGATACAATATCAATAAAAATGTTTTCCTTTATAGGAGTTATCATTGTCATGGTGTCTGTTCATAACAATAGAAACCTCAACTAAGACAAACACCAAATGTCTTGAATTGCTTATATGGAGTATGAAAACATGCTTCAATCTATTCATACTTCAACATATATTGAGCACCTAATCTGTAAATGGCCCAAGACAAAATTGTGATGTGTCTTCCTTATTTTACTAAATTTTAACTGAAAAGTAGAAGTTTGAACATTGTAAAGCACATTTGTGGACACATAGCAAGCACATTTTAAAAGGTGATATAAAGATAATTTTCACTTAGTAGAACTAGAAAAAACACAAGTAGGTTTGGTACATTATAAATACTATTGTCATCCTCTGACTTTGAAACAATGCATTTACTTTCCAATCTGATACACGTGGGTTCATGGTAGAGTGGGGGGGAATTTAGGTACCACTATGGCATTAATCCTCTCTAGCTCTTCTGAATTTCCAAGATTGTGATAAGGGAATTTGCTCTTATTTTGACTAACTTTTTAAAATGATATTCTTGACAGTTTATGGAAGAGAAGATCTTCCCACAGAGTAATAATCCTGTACCAGCAGAAGAATGTGCAAACAAGTTGTTTCATAGTTGAGAAAGGCCATCTTGTATATAGCCAGAGTTTGTCAAAGATTGCCAGATGCCTACAGATTGCCTATCATCAAAACAAAGTCACTCAACTGTATTCAAGTACAGAGCAAAGAGACAGCTGACTTAAAGTCACCAAAGGGAAAATGACCACATTATATTCTTATTCTATGGTGAAAATTTACTGAGTAATATTTTATGCAAAAGTCATAAAATTTAAATTGTTAGGCATTGCTTCATTTAAGTTAATGACAACATATTGTTAAGTTCTTTAGAGGAGACCTTTCAAACATGTTTCTAACTATGACATCTTATATTAAAAGTGTCCAGAGAAGGGTGCTGAGAGTTTGTAAGACTGGACATGGTCATGAACTTCAAGGAAACAGTATTTTCCAGAGAGAACAGGGAAGATACACAAAAATACTTGCAAAGATATGACAGCATGCACAAGGCATGTGACATGTGCAAACTCAAATGAAATGGTGAGGGTGTGTGGATAAGAACACCATTCCCCACTTGGCTGAAGAGCTTGGATTGAGTTGCTGTGAAAGACAGTCTGTTTTCTTCATTAAGGCTGTGACCACTATTAAGTCAACCATATTGCAGACAAGGTCCCACACATAAGAGCTGTCTGTCATCTAACACAAACTGGACTATATTGACTTAAAAATTAGAGAGTAAAATGGAGAGAGAACACATTGAGTGTGAGGTGAGGTGGGCATGGATCTGGGATGAATTGTGGTGATGGGGTGATTGTGATCAACTGTATTGTATGAATTCTCCAAGAATTAATGACTGTGTTTAAAGGTGTACATAAAGAAATGCATCTATTAGAATTTTTGTCAGTTTTTAATATTTATAATAGTTTAAAATGTTTGAAGTATTTATTGAAAGATTTAAAAAGGAAGGACTTCCAGGGCACCATTTTAATTTTTGGAAAGAATAAAATTTAGAATGTAGGGGATGCTTTAATATATAAAAAGAAAATAATAGCAGGAAGTACATGTGGGTAGTTCATGGGTTTGAGGGTTGGGGGGCAGTGGCAGTCTGATGATATCATATCTAGAAGACAGGAGTAAAATGCATTGAGAAAATCTAGTGAAGGTTCTTGGTTGGAGGGTACTTGATTGATATGAACTTGAAGGTTAAAATATAATGATGAATAAAGAAGGGAAGAAACTTGTTGATTTATAAGAATATAAGTGGATGCCTGCTGGTCTAGACATGAGTTCCTAAAATATGAGGACATGTGCATGAAATGGCCAAACAAAGAATTCCTTCATATTCACAAATAATGATTTAATGTAGTGATTTTTGCCTATGGCTATAACTGGAACGACTGAGGAATGTTTAAAGCCACTCCGGTCAGTGATACTATATGTAATTATAAAATAATATCTTCATTGACTCTACATGAGCTTAACATTTACACTTAGACACAGACTAACTGTTCCTGAACTCAAGGGTCCTAGGGCTCAGGCATGACTTTATACAGATCTTTTATCAGGAAAAACATTAATTAAAGATAAATCAGTATATTCCATATATGTATTTCATATATATGTTTTATACATATATCCACAAATTTATGAAAATGCCTATGAATATAAAACAAAAACATGTCAAAAAGAATATGTTCTGCCTCACCTCTGTTTCTTCACAAGGATACAGGGAAAAGTTCTGCAGGGTTTTGACAATTGCAAGCTTCATGTTAATGAGAGCAAACCTCATGCCAATGCAGTTTCTAGGACCATGTTCAAAAGGCAGGTATGTATAGGATTGATGCTATCTTTATTCTCCTTGCTGAACCTGGTGTCACAATTGAACAAGAACATAAATAATGAAACATGAAGTGCACAAGAGTGACATGTTTAGTTTTCACCTACTGTCCTCAACCAGAATCATACAGGGCACTTCAATGTGTTCACTACTGAGATCAGGGTAAGTTAATTCATTATGAGATTTGGAAGTTCAAGTTCTTTCTACAACTTTATGGTAAAGAAGAGTTCCCAAAGTTAATAACATGATGTGTGGTGAATGCTCATTGAAATCAAATGTGTCTTTGAAGTTTAAAATAGAAAGGATGTCATGTGTTGTCACTGTGTAAACATCACAAAATAAAAGTGAAGGAGAAGGAAAAAATTGCCATGACTCTTGAGATGGGGATTTGCTCATTGGGGAAGGAGGAGATGCATGTTACAGATGAACTGTTTCTATTCCATTCTCTCTTCACCACCCTCTTTTTCCTTCCTGCCCTTGTTTTGTTCTTTCTTTTCCTCATTCTATCTTTTCCTCTTCTTCCTCCTCTTCCTTTCCAGCTCTCCTTTCCCTCATTAAGCCACTGTCACAAAATCTTTGACTGGCTCTTCCTCCTCCAAGAGTTATCAACTGAAGTGATTTGCAAGGACACATGCTGCTTCTCTACTCTGTTATCACTGAATTTTTGTCTCCATCTCCCCCATTAGCAGAAAAAAAACTACTGAATGTACAGACCTATGTCCAATTAATATTTGATTTCTCAAACAATTATTTAAATAAAAATGCTGATTCTGGAAATGTTCTATGCCACACCAACTCCAGTGTCGTCCATGTGACATGAACAATTATGTCAATAATAGCATACGAGAGATACGTGTCCCACGGGACTAAGCTCCCTGGAGGTCCCTGGCAGAGTGCCCTTGTTATGCCTCTTTCTCAAAGGAGATGTGCTTCACAGATCATGATCTCTCTGGGCTATGGGTTCTGTATAACTGCTTTTCTGATAATGTTCTAATTAATCTATAAATCACATCCCAAATTAATGAATGCTTGGGTTGTGAACTGTGGAGGAAAGGGGAAGATGGACATGGACCTTATTTAGATAAATACAGAATGAACTATTCCTTAAAGACCTCAAGCCTCAAGCTGCTAGATAATAGAAAGTATAATATAGTTCAGGCACTTCTAGGGAATGAAGACTCACACACTAGAAATCTTTTAGGAATCCCAACTAAAGTGATTTTTGGCAGAAATCATTATCTCATAGGAGGCAGATGGTGGGCCCCTCTGTTGAGGAAGTTCAGCATGGAAAACTTAAGGACTACAGCAGAATCCCTTCCCTTTACAGGTGTAAAAGTACAAGTGTCCATATTCCAGCAGGTAAAAAGGTTTTATATTAGAAGAGATATATGGTAAAGAACTGAAGGAAGACTTAGGGAGGATATGCAGCATCCAAATTAGCTAAATGGGTCATGAGAACCAGAAAAGTAGAAGTTCATAATAAACTAGCGAGCGGCTGAGATAAAGATGAAGGACACAGCCGCAACCTCAAAGAAGCCTACACAAGTCTAGGGACTGTACTAAGTTTATAAAACACAGACTGCTCTTTGGGTCATAAAGTTCTTGTGAGTGAAGGGATATGTCTAGCGCCGATTAGTAACTGTGTGCTTGATTTTTTTTAAAAGATGATGTAATTGAATTATTGCCAAGCTCTTGTTGTTCCCTGTATGACTTGATAGTTTTCTTTTCTGTATATAAACTACTGATTTGCAGAAGTAAAATTGCAGCAGATTCAAACCACTTTTGAATGTGTTGTCTGTCTGTCAGTCGCCGAATCCTTGCCTACCTGACTACCCAAGCCTTGATTCTCCTACGGTTGTGGTACTCACAGTGGGCCAGTCCGTGGCAGTTCTAGAGGACTAATAACAATCTGTTCTCTAAGCGTTACTAAGTATCAGGGAAGATTAAGAAATATTTTCTAAGCTATTTTATAGAACAGCATTAGAGTCCAATGAAAGTTGTGGTACATGTGTGCAAGCTAAACTTGATAGAATCCCGTTGAAGATTTTACACACAGAAATACACACAGACACACACACACATACAGACACACACACACACACACACACACACACACACACACACACACACACACACACACACACGAGAAACATTAGCATTCTTCTGTAGACATCTTATGTACTGCATTTGATTATGACTTCAGTATTTTTAACTTTTGCATTCCTCTTCCCTGGTCTAGTCACTGATGCCCATTGAGTCTATATTATATGATTCAAAGCTGGACCACCAATATAAATGCACAATGTATAATGTGCCTGTTTTTGGTCACTAAGATAAATGAGGTGGAAGTGGTGGCTATGTAGCAGGACATCAAATTCACCTAACCAGAACACAGGAGTTAGGTGACTCCATTCTATTCTTCTAATAAACACTATCAATAGACCATCTGCCAACACCAGAGACACATGGCTAAGAATACAAGGTCTTAGACATCAAGAAATCCATGAAAGAGTCTACTACATGTCTAAATTCTTGGTCTCCTGATTCAACTGCATCCATCTTAAAATATCATTTTTACATGAATAGCATGGTACGGATTGGACAGATTATTTACATAAATATATATGTATATGTACACACCTGTATGCATGGTACTATATCTCTGGACAGGAACCCAAGGTTGGGAACTCACAGGCCCAGGAGTGAACCTAATACTATTATTCTGACAAATTGTCTTAATATCAAACTATTATCTGAGTTTGGAACTTTTATCTATATATTAATGCAACCCTCTGATCTCATCAAAGAAAGTTCTATGTGAGATAGACAGTGGTTAGCACAGAAACTCACAACTGGTCAAAGAGCAAAGCATAAGTTAAGTGTCAAATTAGTGCTCAGTCATTAATGAAAAATTAAAGACTTGTATAATGGAAAAACTATTTACAATATTAATGAGAAAAATTATCAGTATTGAAATAAAACATATTGCACATACTTTGATTTGAAACAACACATGAATTGTTAAATAATTACTATCCTTCCACACACAATATTTGAGCCTTTATCAAGACAAAGAATGGTAATTGAAGATTCTGAATATTCAATTCAGTAACACTGTAGAATAAATTGATAGTCATCTAGGTTTTATTCAGAAGTAAGTTAAAATCTGAGGTGTTTAGAATTCATTCTTTGAAGAACCTCTCAAGTCTTGAGATAAAATCAACCTTCACGTATGGTCTCATCTCCTGATACAACCTTCAGGACAGCAGGGTTTTCTGGAGAAAGAATAGTTTCCTACCTAATATCAAGGAAAACTGTAAATAGTTGAATAATACATTGGTAAGTTAAATGAATCATCAAATTTCACAGAAGGCTGGAAGACCCAATATATTAGGAACAATTGTGGCTGCTTCCTGTGTTTTCACAGGGCTGTGACCCTAGCATTCAGCACTCAGAAGTAAGAGGGAGGAGGAACACAAGGTTAAGGCTTGTTGAACTACTCAGTGTGCTCTGTATCATCCTGAACAACATGGACTGCTTCCTAGAAATAAGTAAAGAAATCATTATAAGGGAATAAATATGATTTTAACACCATACATCTTGACTAGCTTATGTGGAATAGAAAACCTTGCTTCAATCCATTCATACTTCAGCAGATGTATTGAACTCCTTTTTGTAAAAGGCCTGAGAAATAATTGAGGTGGTATGTGTTCCTAATTGATCTAAAATTTAAATGATAAGTAAAAGTATCAGCTTTGGAAAGCACAGTTGTGGACAGAGCAAACACATATTCAAATGTGATATAAAGTTAATTTTCATTTAGTAAAATTGGAAGACAACCATGAGTAGGTTTTATACATGGTAAACACAATTATTAGCTTCAGACATCTAAACAATGTATCAACATTCCAATCTGAAACATGGTGGTTCATGGTGAAGACAGGACCTTGGGAACTATTACAGTAGTTGTCCCCTATAAGACTTCTGAACTTCCAAGGTAATGCCAATATTTAAATTTTGAGTCATGTAGACTAATTTTTAACTATGTGTGTGTGTGTGTGTGTGTGTGTGTGTGTGTATGTATATTTAAATATATATATTTTTTCTTGGAATTATTGACAACTGCAAGAATCTATCCATTTTATTATAAACTTTTAGGTGGTCACTATGGTCTTGGTGTCTGCACAACAATAGAAACCTTAACTAAGACACTCATGCACATACATATATAAATATATTTGTTGTTTGTTATTGTCTTTTGGGAGGCCTACCACCAACCTCCCTAATAAATCACACACAGAGGCTTATTATTAATTATAAACATCCAGCCTTAGCTTAGCTAGTTGCTTCCAGCTTTCTTTAATTTTAATTATCCTCTCTATCTTTTGCCTCTAGGTTTTTCCCCATTCACTTACTTCTGTAACTCTTCCTCTTACCCTGTGGCTTTCTGTTTATGTGGGTGGCTGGCCCCAGGAGTCCTTCTCCTTCTCTGGCTTGTTCCTTCTCCCTCTCTTCTTCTACTAATTCTTTCTGCCTGCCAGCCCTGACTATGCCTTATCTTGCTTTGATATTGGCTATTTAGCTCTTTATTAGACAATCAGGTGTTTTAGGCAGTCAAAGTATCACAGCTTCACAGAGTTAAACAAATGCAACATAAACAAAAGAAACACACCTTAAAGTAATATTCTCCACATATTCACATATATACTCACTCAAGGATTAGTGTATATTATGAGGATATATATATATATATATATATATATATATATATATATAGTATATATGATACAAATATTGACAATTACAAGAAATTATCCAGAGAGATAACTGGTGGGCAGAACATAACATTATATATATATATATATATATATATATATATATATATATATATATATATTGTATATATGATACAAATATTGACAATTACAAGAAATTATCCAGAGAGATAACTGGTGGGCAGAACATAACATAAAAATTCAGAGCATTAATTCCCTCCACTTGCCATTTTATTTTTAACTTTTAGGTTAACACTTGGTGGTCCTGTTCCTAGAGTTAATATGTAATACAACTTTCTAACCTTGAGTCTGAATGTTACTGAGTAACTCACCAGGGTTAGCAAATACACACTCATCAGCAATGTGGGTAACCTGTAATGCAAAGTCCACATGATCCCTCTTGAGCTATAAACAGTGAACAGTGCGGTTGCTCAGAGGGGGAGGATAGCCTAGTAGCACAGCCCCCTGACAAGACTTTCTGACCTTTTCTGTCCATCAGACTGAAAATTGTACATAGCTTTCCAGGTGTAGCTTTTGGGCTGGATAGATGGCTCAGCAGCTAACAGCATTTGGCTGCTCCTGTAGAGGACCCAGGTTTTGTTTTCAGGCATGAAATAACTGCTCACAGTGGTCTACAATTACAGTCCCTGGGAATCCAATGACTTTTCTTAACTTAGATCTGCATCAGCCATGCATGGGATACACATGCATACATGCATACCAGACATTCATATGCACAAAATGAAAAATAAATATATTTTAAGATACAGATTTTGTGAGTTATCATCTGTTCAGGTGTGTGGTTATAATGCTGCAACTGCCTTTGAACCATTCATGCTCCCACAAGTAATGTTTTAAACAAATTCCTGTAATAACCTCACAAACTCATGTCTCTCCAAGGTGGACTTTGGAACAATGGCTACCATGATCTGTCATTTGTTTCCTACTGAGGTCAAAGGATATTTGCTCCAATCTTTCCCAGAAAACTCAAATTGCAACATGTGTTATCCAAATAGTCATCATGGTCTTGGTGTCTCTTCACAGAAATTGAAACCTTAACTAAGACATAGATGCAAATACATATATAAATACACATACATACATATTCAGCTATGTACTCACTCAAGTATTTATGTATACTATAAGTCAATAAATATATGTGTATATACATTTTGGGTACAGATATTGACAGCTACAAGAATTTATCAAGTTAGATAACTGGTGATCAGAATATAATATAAAATTCAGAGCATTATTCCCTCCATCTACCATATTATTATAAACCATTTGTTTAACACCTGATGGTGCCAATCCTAGGATTAATATGTAATAAAATACTCTAACTTTGAGTTTGAATGTTACTGAGGAGCTCACTAAAGTTAACAAATAAGTAAACATCATCGGTGTGGGTAACCTGTTATGCAAGATCCACAAGATCCCTCTTGATGTAAGGAGTTAGAGTGAGGTTTCTCAGAGGGGGAGGATAGTCCAGCCTCCTGAAAAGATTCTCTAACCTGTTTTGTCCATAAACCTGAAAATTGTGCACAGCATACTAGGAGCAGCTTTTGGGCTGGAGAGATGACTTAGCAGTTAAGAGCATTTGCTTCTCTTGCAGAGGACCGAGGTTCTGTTGTTCTCAGCACCCAAATAACTACTCACAATGATCTCCAATTACAGTCCCTGGGAATCCAATGCCTTCTTTTAACTTAAATGGGCATCACACATGGGATAGACATGCATATATGCATACAAAACAGTCATACACACAAAATGAAAAATAAGTGTATATTTTAAAGATACAGTTTTTGTGAGTCATCATCTGTTCAGATGTGGAGATTTGGTGCTGCAGCTGCCTTTGGGTCATTCATGCTCCTACAAGTAATCTTTGAAGCAAATTCCTGTGATAAATTCATAACCTCATGTCTCTTCAAGATGGACTTAAGAAGAATGGCTGCATTGATCTGTCAACTGTGTCCTACTGAAATATTTGTACCCATCTTTCCCAGAAAAGTCTAATAGCACTATCTGTTACCCAAATGAACTCACAAGGGGATGAAACACAGAAAGCATCATTTCTATGTACTGTTTCTTCCTATACCCTAGAAGGCAAATTGGCAGCTTTCTGTGCTAAGATGATCTGTCACTAGGCATTTGATTATTAATTATGTAGTTAATCCAACAAACTGTATGATAATACTCTCCAGAAAGGCAGGCCTAAGTGTAAGTATATCTCAAGTGTATAAAGATACAAGAAGGTTACAGAACACCAAATAGATTGGATCAAAAAAAAATTTCTCCAACACATAATAGTCAAACCCCTAAACATACAGAACAAAGAAAAAATATTGAGAGCTGGAAATGAGACAGGCCAAGTAATATATAAAGGCAGATCTATAAGAATAACACCTGAATTCTCAATGGAGACTCTAAAAGCCAGAAGGTCCTGGACAGACATTATGCAGACACTAAGAGACCATGGATGCCAACCCAGACTATTATACCTAACAAAACTCTCAATCAACATAGATGGAGTAAACAAAATATTCCATGATAAAATCAGATAAAAACAATATATTTCCACAAATCCAGCCCTAAAGAAAGAACTAGAAGGAAAAACCAAACCTAAGGAAGTTAGATACAAGCAATAGGTAGTTCCACACCAAAAAAATACCAAAGATGAGAAACATACAATACTACCACCAAAAAATAGCAGGAATGAACAATCACTGGTCATTAATATTCACTAATATTAATGGTCTCAATTCACCTATGAAAAGACACAGGCTAACAGAATGGATACGAAAACAAGATCTGTCCTTCTGCTGCATACAAGAAACACACCTCAACTTCAAAGACAGACACTACCTCAGAATAAAAGGCCAGGAAAAGACTGTCCAATCTAATGGATTTAAGAAGCAAGCTGGTGTAGCTATCCTAATATGTAATAAAATAGACTTCAAACTAAAAGTATTTGAAAGTGATCAGGAAGGACATTACATATTTATTACAGGGAAAATCCAATAGATGAAGTCTCAATTCTGAATATTTATGCCCCAAATACAAGGGCACCTATATTTGTAAAAGAAACATTACTAAAGCTTAAATAACCAATCAAACCCCATAGACTAGGAGTGGGAGACTTCAACACCCCACTCTCACCAATGGACAGGTCTGCCAGACTGAAACTTAACAGAGAAATAAGGGAACTAACAGGCATTATGACTCAAATGGACTTAATAGATATCTACAGAATATTTCACCCTAACACAAAAAAATATACATACTTCTCAACATCCTATGGAACCTTCTCCAAAATCAATCACATGCTTGGTCACAAAGCAAACCTCAACAGATACAAAAAAATTGAAATAACCTCCTGCATCTTATCAGACCATCATGGCTAAAAGTTAGATCTCAACAACAACAAAACTTATAGAGAGCCTCCAATTTCATGGAAACTGAATAATGACCAATTGAACCACTAATGGGTCAAGGATAAAATAAAAAAACAAATTAATGATTTCCTAGAATTCAATGAAAATGAATGTACAACATACCAAAACTTATGGGATACTATGAAAACAGTGGTAAGAGAAAAATTCATAGCTTTAAAGCCCACATAAAGAAGTTGAAGAAATCTCACACTGGTGACTTAAAAGTACAACTGAAAGCTCCAGAAAAAAAGAAGCAAACACACCCATGAGAAACAGATGCCAGCAAATAAGCAATTTGAGGGCTGAAATCAACAAAATAGAAACAAAGAGAATAATACAAAAAGTCAATGAAACAAAGAGTTTGTTCTTTGAGAAAATCAACAAGATAGACAAGCCCATATCCAAGTTAACCAAAAAGCAGAGAGAGACCATCCACATTAACAAAATCAGAAATGAAAAGGGAGACATAACAACAGACAATGAGGACATCCAGATAATCATCAGGTCATATTTTCAAAACCTGTACTCCACAAATTTAGAAAATCTGAAAGAATTGGATGATTTTCTGGATAGGTACCACATACCAAAGTTCAATCAAGACCACATAAAATATTTTAAAAAACCAATAACCCCCAAGGAAATAGAAATAGTCATTAAAAGTCTCCCAACCAAAAAGGCCAAGAACCAGATGGTTTCAGGGCAAAATTCTGCCAGATTTTCAAAGAAGAGATAACACCAATACTCTTCAAATTGTTTCACACAATAGAAACAGAAGGGACATTATCCAATTCTTTATGAGGCTACAGTTACCTGATTACCAAACAAAGATGCAACAAAGCAAGAGTATTACAGACCAATTTGTCTCATGAACATTGATGAGATGAGCAAATATACTCAATAAATACTGAAAACCGAATCCAGGAACACATCAGAAAAATTATCCTCCATGACCAAATAAGCTTCACCCCAGGGATGCAAGGATGTTTCAACATATGAAAATCAGTCAATGTAATACACCATATAAACAAACTGAAAGAAAAAATTCCACACGATCATCTCATTAGATGCTGAAAAAGCCTTTGACAAAATCTAACACCCATTTGATGATAAAGGTTCTAGAGAGATCAGGAATACAAGGAACATACCTAAACATAATAAAGGCAATTTACAGCAAGCCGACAGCCAACATCAAATTAAGTGGAGAGAAATTCAAAGCAATTCCACTAATATAAGGAACAAGACAAGGCTGTCTGTTCTCCCCATATTTATTTAATATAGTACTTGAAGATCTAGTTAGAGCAATAAGACAGCAAAAGAAGATCAAGGGGATACAAATTGGAAAGGAAGAAGTAAATCTTTCACTATTTCCAGATGATATGATAGTATACATAAGTGACCCCAAAAATTCTACCAGGGAACTCCTACAGCTGATAAACTCCTTCAGTAAAGTGGCAGGATATAAGATTAACTAAAAAAAAAGCTGCCCTCCTGTATGCAAATGTTAAATGGGCTGAGAAAGTAATCAGAGATACATCACACTTTACAATAGCCACAAAAAAAATAAAATTTCTTGGGGGTGACTCTAACTAAGCAAATGAAAGACCTGTATGATAAAAACTTTAAGTCTCTAAAGAAAGAAATCAAAGATGATATCAGAAAATGGAAAGATCTCCCATGCTCATGGATAGGTAGAATTAACATAGTAAAAATAGCAATCTTACCAAAAGCAATCTACAGATTCAATGCAATCCCCATCAAAATCCCAACACAATTCTTCACAGACTTGGAAAGAACAATACTTAACTTTATATGGAATAACAAAAAACTAAGAAAGCTATAAGAATCCTTTTTAACAAAGCAACCTCTGGGGCCATCACGATCCCTGGCCTCAAGCTCTACTATAGAACTATAGTAATAAAAACAGGTTTGCACTGGCATAAAAACTGACACATGGATGAATGGAATTGAATTGAAGACCCTGATGTTTATACACACACCTATGGACATACAATTTTTGACAAAGAAGCCAAAACAGTACCATGGAAAAATGATAGCATCTTCAACAAATAATGCTGGCATAACTAGATGTCAACATTCAGAAGATTAAAAATAGATCCATATCTGTCACTATGCACAATACTGAAGTCCAAGTGGATCAAAGACCTCAATGTAAATCCAGTTACACTGAATTTGATAGAAGAGAAAGTAGGAAGCAGTCTTGAACTCATTGGCACAGGAGACTGCTTCTTAAATATAACACCAGAAGCACAAACACTGGGAGCAACAATTAATAAATGGGACCTCCTGTAACTGAGAAGATTTTGTAGGGCAAAGGACACATTCAATAAGACAAAAAGAAAGCTTAAATAATGGGAAAAGTTCTTCACCAACCCCACATCAGACAGAGGGCTGATCTCCAATGTATACAAAGAATTCAAGAAATTAGATATGAAAATACTCAACAACCTACTTTAAAAAAAAGGTCTACTGAGCTGAACAGAGATTTCTTAACAGAAGAATCTCAAATGGCTGAAAGACATTTCAGGAATTGCTCAACATCCTTAGTCATCTGGGAAAGGCAAAGCAAAATGACTCTGAAATGCCATCTTATGCCTGTCAGAATGGCTGTGATCCAAAACACTGAAGACAGCTCATGTTGGTGAGGATGTGGAGAAAGAGGAACACTCCTCCACTGTTGGTAGCAATGCAAACTTGTACAGACACTCTGGAAATTGGCATGGCACTTTCTCAGAAATTTGAGAATATGTCTTCCTCAAGACCCAGTTATTCCACTCTTGGGCATATACCCGAGGAATGCTTAATCTTACCAAAAGAACACATGCTCAAGTATGTTCTTATCAACATTATTTGTAATAGCAAGAACCTGGAAACAACCTAGGTGCCCCTTAACTAAAGAATGGATAAAGAAAATGTGGCACATATACATAATGGAGTATACATAGTGGTAAAAAAAAACAATGACATCATGAGGTTTCAGGCATGGGTGGAACTAGCAAATATCATTCTGAGTGAAGTAACCCAGACTTAGAAGGACAAACATAGTATGTACTTACTCATATGTGGATACAAGATATGAGGGAAGGGATGCCCAGACTGCAACCCACAGCTCCAGAGAGGCTAGCTAACAGGAAAGACTCTAGGAGGGACACTTTGATGGCCCAGTGAAGAACTGGATGAGATCTACATGAGCGGACTGTGAGTAGCAGTGGTAGTGGAGGGTGAGGAATGGGGCATGACAACATAGGGAAATGGAATGGTTGACCTGGAACAGGCAAGATTTGGAGGGCAGGGAGGGAGATACCATGATAGATGAGGACATCATTGTAATAGGAAGAACCAGAGTGCTGGGAAGGCTCTCAGGAATCCACAAGGATGATCCCATCTGGGAGTGCTGGTAGTGGTCTAGTGGATGCCTGGACTGGTCTACTCTGGTGAGCAGTCTAGTGAATACCCTAACCATCATTTCAGAGCATTTGTCCAGTGCCTGATGGAGGCAGATGTAGAGATCCATGGCCAGACACCAGGCTGAGCTCTGGGAATGCAAACAATGGGAGACAGGAGGTATTCTGCAGGTAGGGGACGTGGAGACCATAATGGGAAGACATGGAAGAAATGACCGGCCACACTAGTGGAAGCCCAGGAACTGTGGACTGGTGGCTGTGGAGCCCCTATGAAACTGGATTTGGCCCTCTGGATATGGAAAACAGTTGTTTGGCTCAAAATTTTTTGGGAGCACCCAGGCAGGGGAATCGGGATCCATTGCTGTTGCATGGGCAGGCTTTTGGGAGCCTGGTGCCTATGGTGTGATGCCTTGGACAGCCTTGGTCAGTGTGGAGGGGCTTGGACCTGCCTAGTCTCAGTATGCCAGGCTCTTCTGATTCCCCATGGGAGACTGTGATTTGGGGGATTTGGGGATATGGGGTGGCTTGGGAGGGAGGCTAAAGGGTGGAATGAGAGAGGAGGGGGGACCTAGAATGAGTAGAAAATTTCTTAAGAAAAGTGAAAATAATATTTGTGTCACTATTACACCACTATATCTTGCAGGAAGGTCCCTGCTGTAGGTTGTGAGGTTTGTAACTGGGATATTGATGATTACTTTTCTTCTCTGATACCCTCAGAATGCATTCAACTACTATCTAGGTAACCTTCTCTATGTTTGATGACAAATGTAAATCTTGTATTCTGCAATAGTTCCTTTTCAGCAGGTTGTGGAGCATAACCAATAGCCTTTTGCATTACATTGTAATCTTTAGTGGTGTCAGTGGGGCCTTTTTGGCCAATATTCAACAAGGTGTAATGTAGTGAAGTTTTTCTCTGTCCCATCCAGTCCTGCAGCTGCTCAAACCCAAGTAAATACATAGAGGCTTATATTACTTATAAACTGTATGGCCATTAGCTAAGGCTTATTACTGACTAGCTCTTACAATTAAAATAACCCATAATTCTTATCTATGCTTAGCCACATGGCTTGGTACCTTTTCTCAGTTCTTGTCATCTTACCTCCTCTGTATCTGGCTTGTGACTCCTGACTCAGCCTTCCTCTTCCCAGAATTCTCTTTGCCTGCTTATCCTGTCTATACTTCCTGCCTGGCTACTGGCCAATCAGTAATTTATTTATCAATCAATCAGAGCAACACATATTCACAGATTACAGAACATCCACAGCACCTCCTATTTTCTGTCTAATCAAAAAGGAATGGTTTAACTTTAACAGTAAAATTATATATAATAGAATAGTTATCAAGCAAGGATTATAGTTATAATATCTAATCTATTTGTATTTGGCAAAATTAAAGAAGATATCCTATCTATCCTCTATTTGTGAGTCTAAGGTTTCATATCTACCTTATCTCTTATCATAACCAAGGAAAACCATAATTATAACTACCTAGTCTTCAACTACATCAAAGACTGTAGAAGGATACAATATTAACTAAGTAAACAGGAAGAGCATTGTAAGCAACTTTCAAAAATCTAGAATGACGGAGACAGCTGTCTGCCTCGACTGTCATCCAAAGTTCCTCTGCAACTTTGGGGTGTCCATTTTCAGCCCACAGGCATAGAGTCTCTCATTCTCTTCTCCCTGTGTCCTATAGGATGTCAGGCAGTTTCTTCTGTGAAGCAGGAAACCTAAGGACCATCTCACTTTGCAAAGTTCAGTGGTCACCTTCTTATGGGTCCTACATGTCCAGTTGATACAACATATTATCAAGCACGTGAAGCAAGGACAATTTTTTGCCTGGTGGCTAACTTTTGCCACAAAGAAAGCAAACTCCAAATGAATTTCTTCAATGCCCACTATATTCTTTGATGTAGATTGGTGTTGCCAGCAGCAGACACATCTCAATGTTTAGAAAAGTCTAAGTTTTAAAAACATTTTAAATGCCACATTCTGTAGGTCTTTAAAGTGTTTAAAGACTTACCTACCTAATTGAAATATAACTATGTATATCTAGAAAACTTAACATGACTGTAAGTTTGACTATCATAGAAGACTAATTATTAATCTGTATTTCTTAATTATCACTTACAATTTAAAAGAACTACACAAACATAATACCTTAAACAAGAGTAGAAATATATATACAGTATAACAAAGTTAACTTTAAATCTGTATCAATAAATTAAAATCTATACCACAGTAAAACATTTTAAACAAATTGCTCTTTAAAAGTAGTTTCAACAATCTATCCTTTTATCCTATCATATCTACATACTATATTTCCATATCATCTTTTATAGAAATATTGACTATGGCCAAAAACAATTTGTAACCAACAACCTAAACAAAGGCAAACATCCATAATCCATATTTTGGGAATGTGGGTGTAGTTTTCTAAGCTACTTCCTGCTGATATAGGGCAATATATTCTTATGGGGATACAAAGAAAGTTTTAGGATTATGGCTAAGTCCGGAGTGGGTAGTCTGTGAGGCTATAGTCTCTGAGCCAATAGCCTTGAAGTTGATTTTGGATGTTGGGTGATCAGGGCCATGGTGTAATGGAAGAGCTTTCAGAGGGTCTTGGCAAGCAATCCACAGGTTCTTGTCTTCAAAACCAGAACTTCTTTTCCAAAGCAATACATCATTAGACACAGATTTTGAAATCAAGATATCTTTAAAATATGCATATTGATTTAGCTAAGCAGCTTATACAATTAAATATCTCTCTGCAGTTAAAAATCACAAAGACAGCATAATCCAGATTCTCCATGTAATATCCATCTTTATATGATTTATTTTTATATTACCTCTACTCTTTTTATTTTTTAAAACATTTTCTTTACATAACTCTCTATATTCCCTTTCCTCTCTCTTTCAAGCCTATGTACATTTTTACATAGAGTGTAAACCATTTAAAACCCATTATTTTATCTGAATCTGTCTTATTGTGAATCTATTACTTTAAACTGTAGCATTAATAGGGCTAAAATAGCAGCTCAGCTTTACAACATGGCAGAACTACATTTACATCCAACTCTGGGAACCATGCTCATTACTCACTCTGGGAAGCAGTGGATGTATGCTTCATATAGCCTAGAAACCTCTTTTTTTTTAGTTGCAAAAGCTATATCCAGCATGCATGGTTTGCAGAAACCTCTTGGTAACTCATCAGGAATCCACCATGCTATAGCTCCAGCCTGCATGTGAACCCGACACAGCCAGGGGACACATCATAGTACCTAGGCCTGCCATGAGTGACATGAACTAGCAAAGTGCTCTTAGCTACATTTATAATCTCTTCTTAAGCTCTCTCAGGTTTTAGGTGGAAACTCTTACCACCATGTGTGGGAGCCATTTATAGTTGGAAGATTTCCTGCGCAGGTAGTCGGTACAAATCTCTCCCACTTGAGTCCTCCAAGTAAACACACAGAGGCTTATATTAATTATAACTGCATGGCCATGGCTCAAGCCTTTTGCTAGCTAGCTCCTATATCTAATTTGCCCATAACTATTAACATATATATATATATATATATATATATATATATATATATATATATATATATTGCCACATGTTGTGTGCATTTACCTGCATCCCATTGCATGTTGCAGTGTCTCCTCACTCAGCCTTCCCTCTTCCCAGAATTCTCCTTGTCTGCTTATCCTGTGTATACTTCCTGCCTGGCTACCATCCAATTAGCATTTTATTTATCAACCAATCAGAACAACACATATTCACAGCATACATAACATCCCTCAGCACTGTAACTTCTGACACTGAAGCTTTTACTTCATGGCATAAGATGTCTAGTGGGAGCATTTTGTCCTTCATTTTTGGGTACTCCATTTAACTTCCTTTCATACATGTCTATATATTAAGGAACTTTAAAGTAGTAGGTTTTTACATTTTTTTCCAAATCGTTTTTATTATTATTTTTCCCTCAAAACTCCCTCCTTTTCCCTCCTCTGCCACTCCCTTCTTATTAAATCCTCCTGTTCAAGTTTCTCCCATCTCTCTCTCACCATAACAATATATTCCATTATAGCTTCCTTGGTAGACCTTCTTCTCCCCACTACTTCCTTTATACATACCTAACTTTTGAGGTTATGCTGAATGTAGCACATGTATCAAAGGATTAACAGCTAACATCTCCATAGAAGGTTTCTCTTTGCTTGTTTTGTTTCTCTTTCTCTTTTGTTTTATCATATGTTTCTATTTGCTTGGAGTGGGTATCTAGTTTTCTTTACTCAGAATGATTTTTTTCCAAGCTCCATTCCTTCTCCCATGCATTTCCTTTTTCTTAGTTGTTGAATACTATTTAATTGGGTAAATACAGCATATGTTCATTATGTGTTCATCAGTGATAGACAACTATGGTGTGCTCAATTTCTGGCTATTTTGAATATAATAACAAGGAACATGGATGAACAAGTATCCTTGTAGTAGGATGTAGAGTCCTTTGGGCATATGCTCACTAGTATAGCAGGATCTTGAGATATGTCAAATGACAGCTTCCTTGGGCATCATCCTATGGTTTCCACAGTGGCTATACATGTTTGCACTCCAATTTGCTGTGAATATGTGGTCCCAATTCCTTGTATCCTCATCAGCTTATGCTGTCATTAGTTTTATTATTTTAATAATCTTTGGCATTCTGATTGGTATAAAAGGAAATCTCAAAGTTGTTCTGATTAGCATTTCCCCTATGACTATGGATGTTGACCATTTCCTTAAGTGTTTCTCAGCTATTTGTGTTTCATCTTTCAGGAATTCTATGCTAACTCAGTAGTGGTGGCACATTATTTAATCTCAGCCATTGATTTGAGGACAGCCTAGTCTACAGAGTGAGTTCCAAGACAGCTAGGGCTAGATAGAGAAATCCAGTCGTGAAAAAACAAACCAAAAAACTCCATGCTTATTTCTGTACCCCACTGTACATTGGGTTACTTATTTTACAGAGCTAAACAGAGAATTATCAATAGAAGAACAGAAATGGCTGAAAGATGTTTAAGAAATTGCTCAACATCCTTAATCATCAGGGAAATGCAAATCAAAACAACTTCATTTTCAAGTTTTTAAGTTATATGTATTCTAGATACTAATGGCTTATCTTCTATATAATTGATTTAAAAATGACCTATTCTGTAGAGTGCATTTTTGTTTGGTTGATGGTGTCCTTTGTCCTATGGAATCTTTTTGGCTTCATTGGGTTCATTTTTTTAATCTTTGCCCTTAAAATCCTATGCTATTGCTGAAGTGTTCAGCAGTAACTTTGAAGCTAATGAATTCAAATCTCCACTTTCTCTTCTCCACTTTCTCTTTTTTCATAATCAGTGTATCTGGCTTTATGTTGTGGTCCTATTCATTATGAGTGGAGTTGTATGCAGAGAATTAAATGTGGATGTAATTTCATTGTTCTTCATGCAGTCATCCAGTTTGATCAGCAATAACAGAATGTCTTTTACTTCTGCCATACCTATACATGTTTGAGGTTACCATCTTTCTCTGGTGTCTGGCATGGTGTGAATGTATATGAAGAGATCTCAACTGCTTGTAATGTAGTGTATTTATCTCATCGCAGTATCTTATTCTACTGGTATTTTCACTGTTGTTTATTATGAAGATTAGTTCCTCCTAAGTTTTACTGTTTAACTGAAGCAGTAATTTTATTCAATAATAGTATTAGTTTAAATAGGATTGTGATGATGATGGTGTTTAATATGTATACTAAGGAATTATGATAGAGGTTAATTTAGTTGAAAATTAACATAGGTAAATGTAGGATAAAATGTTGCCATTGCCTCTAATAAAGCAGAGGCTGCAGAGGATAAAAAAATAAAACAAGCAAGTGTAACACAGAACGCATGGGTTTCTATTGAAAAGTCCTATAGACTCTGGCTTAGGTTAATGATTAAAAAACAAATGAGTTCCAGGAACCAGGTTGGATAGAATTCTTTTAACCCTAATGTTGGGAGTTGTATTCTGGGGTTTTGGTGTGCATCATAGATGAAACAAAGCTTTAGAATGCCTTCAGGTAGATTAAGATATTTTGATAACAGCTTGGAGGTTTGGGATCAAAAACAAAGTAGCCCAGTTATTATCCCAATTATTATTAGCTGATGTACTTTCCTTGTGAGGATTGTTTGGTGATCAAAAGTGATGGTTAATTCCTTCTACCCATTTCTGCTACCAGTCTGATGATATAGAAAGCTATTGATGAGTAGATATATACCTTAAAAATTTAAATTAGGGCTGATCGATTATTTTTCATGGGTAAAAGTTTAGGTTTCTCATTCCTTTAAAATTTCTTATAACATTGCCTTTCAAGATAAATAATAAAACGATTGGTTCTTTCTTTGTAACTGCAAAATGTAGCTTGACAGTAGAAAAACTAGCTGAGAAAAATACCTTGCTTGCTTCCACTCTGTTAATCTATAACAAATTGCTTGTGTATTAATTTATCTGGGTTCATGAGATAATTTTTTTCACCTGTGTTATGTAAAATGTTTACTCATGTTAGGGATATGGATAACATGCTGCTTTTGACTTTTATTCACTGCAATCATTCACTTGAAAAATAAATGTAACCGTGTTGTAATTTTGATATTTCCTAAAGGTTAATGTTGGGGTATATAAGGTGTAGAAGAAAAGTAAAAAGACAATACAGAATCAGAATAAAAAAGAAGAAGAAAAAGGTCTGAAGGAAACCGTCGAGAGAATGTGTATTTTTTTCCCTTACTCCCTCAGATAAAATAAGTCATAGTATGCCAACTCTTTCGATTCCCTTTGAGCCCTTTCTGCTAGAAACCAGTATCAAAGGCAGCAATATTTGTTTTTAGAGTTTTTGTTTTTAGATTTAACATTCTTTGACTCATGAATTTATTTCTTTTATCATATCTTCAATGCCTGAAGTTCTTTCTTCCATCTCTTCTGTTCTATTGGTCATGCTTGTGTCTGTAGTAGCTGCTCACTTACCCAGATTTTCCATTTCCTGAATTCCCTCAGTTTGTGTTTTCTTTATTGCTTCTATTTTAATTTTCATGTCATGAATAGTTTCCTTCACCTTTTATTTGTTTTATTTTTGCTTTCTTGACATTCTTTATGGGATTTGTAGATTTCCTCTAATTTGATTATCTTTTCCTTAATTTCTTTAGTGGAGTTATCCATTTCATCTTTAAGGACATCTATCATCTTTATGAAGTTGTTTTTAAGGATGTTTTCTTGTGCTTCTGATGTGTTGGAATGTACAGGCCTTTTTGTCAATAGATAGCTGGGCTCTGGTATTACCATTTTGCCTTGCCTGTTGTTGATTGTATCTTAATACTGACATTTATTCATCTGGGTTTGGGTTGATTAGTTCTAGTTCCTGATTTCTGAGTTTGTCTTTGTTAGGTGAGTATTTTGTTCCTTAGTCTCTGTCTCCCTTGGTTTTCTAGTCTTTGAGACCTGGATTTCTGGTCTATTTGGGAGGCTCTGTTCAAATGTCAGTCTTTTGTGATTAGCTTGTCATTTGCTGCAGCAGGCATTGTTGCAGGAATCTTAAAAGTTCTTATTAATAAAATCAAACCCGAGGCAAGTTATTGGGGTCCATGCTGGTAGACCAGAGAGACAGAACAAGCAACAGCTATCTCACCTTGCTGGATCCTCAGCTGGTCTTGTCTCCTCAGACTGGAGGCCTCTGAGTCCTCATCCGGAATGTGTCTCAGCTGAATTACTGCTCAAAAGCCTGAATGCTTAACCAGCCAAATGCTTCTAGTTTCTGGTTCTCACGCCTTATATATCTTTCTGCTTTCTACCACCACTCCCTGGGATTAAAGGCTGGCTTTCTGGGATTGAAGGCGTGTGTCACCATGCTTGGCTATTTCCAATGTGGCCTTGAACTCAGAGATCCAGAGGGATTTCTATCTCTGGAATGCTAGGATTAAAGGTGTGAGTGCCACTATTTTCTAGCCTTTGTATCTAGTGGCTGTCTGTTCTCTGACCCCAGATAAATTTATTAGAATACACAATACCACCACAAGGCATCTCTGTTCTGATTGGTGTAGTGTGGATCTATTCTTCTGACTGGTGTGGCCTGAACCTGAGCAGCTGAATTCTGTTCAAGCTGCTATGGCGTGTGCCAGTTCTGAATAGTTTGGATTATACTAGAGTGGAGAAAGTCCAGCAGAGTTGGGAGCAGGGCCCAGTATGCAAGCAATGATGGGCTGGGATGTCATTGTCTGTGGGAGGGTTGTGGAATACAGAATCTAGAGAGTGTGGTTTCACCCACAGGTGGGTCACTCATTGGTACTGAATGGTGGGTCCTGCCTCAGAGTGGTGAAAATTCATTGGTTCTGTGTATATCCCTCTGTATAAATAAAAATGCTGATTGACCAGTTGCCAGGCAGGAAGTATAGGTGGGACAAGCAGAGAAGAGAATTGTGGGACCGGGAAGGCTGAGTCAGGAGACACTGCCATCTGCTGCCATGAGTACCAACATATAAGATACTGGTAAGCCACAAGCCATGTGGCAAGGTATGGATGTATATAAATGGGCTAATTTAAGATGTAAGAAGTAGATAGCTAGAATCCTGAGCCATTATCTCAAACAGTTTAAATAATGTAAGAGTCTGCTGTTTATTTTATAAGTGGGACGTGGTACTGCAGGGGCTTGATGAGTCCTGGAGAGAAGCTCTCCAGCAACAAATGGCACCCAATGGGTTGGCAAGAGTTTCCACCTAAAACCAGAGAAATAAAGATTCTAAAACAGGGCTAAAAACAGCTTCCTATTTGTCTCTCTCAAGTTAGCAGCAGCCTGTAGGTTTGAGCTATTATGACAGGTTCCTGGAATGCACATTTGACCAGCAGTATTTGGGGAATGTGGCGTCCACAAGCAGCACATTATGCTGAGTGGTGAATTTAGTCTTTGGTAGTACAAAAAAGAGGAGGTTTCTGGGTTATATGCTGCTTTGATAGACCCACTGTTTCTAAGAGTTGATGGCTCCTAGAGCTGGTGGGAAATGTACCACAGCAATTTTGGGAAGCTGAGGTGGGTGGATCCACCACCCAAAGCTGCTATTTTAGCCCTAGTAATGCTGCAGTTTAAAACAACAGATTCACAATAAGACAGATTCATATGGAAAAAGACTTTAAATGCCTTACAATGTGTGTAAAAATGTACATAGGCTTAAAAGAAAGAGAAAAAGAAATATATACAGTTATATAAAGAAATAGGTAGTTTTTAAAAATTAAATCTTTAAAGAGACAGTAAAGGTAGTATAAAAATAAGCCACATAAAGATAGATATTACACAGAGAATCTGGATTGTGTTGTCTTTGGGGTTTTTAGCTGCAGAAAAGCATCTGATCATAAAAGCTGTTGAGTTAAGCTAATATGTATATTTTAAAGGTACCTTGACTTCAAAATTTGGAACTAAGAATATATTTCCTTTGGAAAGGAGGCTATGCTTTTGTTTCCACAGAAAGCCAGAGGCTATGGATTTGTTCTAGATTAAGATACATCAGATTTGACCAGCCAAGACCACCTAAAAGGTCTCTGATATCACCATGGCACAGATAATCCAACATCCAGAATGGTTTCAAGGCAACTGGCTCAGACAATACACCCTCATGGACTACTCCATAATCCTAAAATTTTCTTTATGTCCCCATAAGATACAGCACCCCCATCCAGCAGAAAGTAGTAAGAGAAGCTATGCCCAAATTCTCAAATATACCAAGATGGCTTTGGTGATGGAATTGACTCACCCCTTCTCTAAACCTAAGTACATTACTAAAAGAAAAGGTTAAGAGATTCTTGTGTCCCATATTAGAAGAGCCCACTGGTGTGGGACAGAGAAAAACCAATATTTTTATTTAAAGCAGGTTGATTATAAATACAATTTCTTTCTAAAGAAGAAAAGGGGATAGTTTAGATATGATAAGATTAAAGGGTAGATTATTGAACCTACTTTTAAAGGGCAACTTCTTTAAAAATGTTTTACATTGCTATGGATTTTAGTTTATTGATACAAATTTAAAGTTATTTTTGTTATACTGTATGTGTATTTTTACTCTTGTTTAAGGTATTATGTTTATACAACTCATTTAAATTGTAATGTACCAATTAGTCTTCTATGAGAGTCAAACTTTTAGTCATGTTAAGTTTTCTAGGTATACATAGATATATTTCAGATAGATAGGTAATCTTCAAATACTTCAAAGACTTACAGAATATGGATTTTAAAGTGTTTTAAAAATTTAGACTTTATGCCGGGCGGTGGTGGCGCACGCCTTTAATCCCAGCACTCGGGAGGCAGAGGCAGGCGGATCTCTGTGAGTTCGAGGCCAGCCTGGTCTCCAAAGCGAGTTCCAGGAAAGGCGCAAAGCTACACAGAGAAACCCTGTCTCGAAAAACAAAAAAAAACAAACCAAAAAAAAAAAATTTAGACTTTATGAACAATGAAACATGTCTGCTCCTGGCAGAACTGATTTACTTCAGAGAGGAAGATGAACATTGAAGACACTCCATATGGAGTTTATCTTCACCTTGGCAAAAATAGCCATTTGGACAAGAAACTGTTCTTGCCTGGACTGCTTGATTGACTGGACATGCAAGACCCATAGGAAGGAAGGTGACCACTGAACTTTGCTTGGCAAAATGGTCCTTCACGTTCCTGCTTCACAAAGGAAACTGACTTCTATGGGACACAGAGAAAAGTGACTGAGAAACTCTAGGCCTGTGGGCTGAAGACATATGCCCCAACTTTACAAAAGAACAGCTGTCTCTGTCTACTTTCTCAAGACTCCTGAAAGTTGCTTGAGTCCTTCTACTTCACAGATAATAGTATATCCTTCTGAGGTCTTTGATGTAGTTGAAGACTAGATAGTTATAATTTTCTTAGTTATGATAAGAGATAAGTTAGATATGAAACCTTAAACTCACAAATATAGGAGAGATAGGATAACTTCTTTAATTTTGCCAAATACAAATAGAATACTTGTTATAAATTGACTAGATATTATAACTGTAATTCTTGCTTGATAATTGTTTTGTAATATGTAATTTTACTATGTGAAAGTTAAAACCTCCCTTTTTGAAAAAAAGAAAAGGGGAGTTCTGTGGATATTGCCCTGTATTAATAAAATGCTGATTGTCCAGTATCCAGCCAGGAAGAATAGGCAGGACAAGCAGAGAAGAGAATTCTGGGAACAGGAAGGCTGAGTCAGGAGGTGCTGCCAGCCACTGCCATGAGTACCAACATGTAAGATACTGGTAAGCCACAAGCCACATGGCAAGGTATAGATGTATATAAATGGGTTAATTTAAGATGTAAGAAATAGATAGCTAGAAGCCCGAGCCATTAGGCCAATCAGTTTAAACAATATAAGTCTGTTTATTTTATAAGTGGGCTGCAGGTCTGCAGGGGCTTGGCAGGGTCCAAAGAGAAGCTCTCCAGATACACATTAAGATTTTGGGGAAGGGCCAGGCAGCAGGGCCAGGAGCAAGCTGTGATGGTAGCATTGGCATCAGCAAGGGTCCTAGTGTGCAGAATCTAAGGAGGATTTCAGTTCCACTGGGAAGTGAGTCACTCATTAGTTCTGCCTGTTGTGGCCAGCTGTAGTTCTGGCTGGTGTAACTTGCTCTTGAGTGGCAGAAGTTTCAGTATTATCTATTGTTAATAGAGTTTAATATCTGATGCACATAAAATCTTGCATGTGGGTCCATTCACTGGAGTGCAGTTAGTTCACCAGTCAGTGGTTACCATTAAGACAACTGATTCTCCTTAACTAGAAGGCCATCAACTGCCCATAGTTCTATTAGGGATCAGGGCTTGTGGATTCCTTTTTCATCTACCCCAGAATGTTTGCTGTTTTGAACTTGATTAGATCATATGCAGGCAACCATATTTTCTACAAGTTCAGCAGTCCAACCATCCTATCATATACAGAAGACACTGTTTTACTCTAGTGACATGTCAATTACATTTTTAAATCTGCCACCTTATGTAAAAAGTACACATAAAAGAGGCTAAAGAATTTGTAAGATAAGACATTGTTGCTGATTTTAAGAAAACAATGTTCTCCACACACAACAAGGCAGATGCTCATAGACATCCACAATCTCAAGGGAAAATAAAGTGTGTGGGGATAGAAACCTTGTTTTAACTATTTGCTGAGGAGATAGCTCTTGGAAAGGCAGTCTATTTTCTTTAATTGTGTGACCTTTCATAAGTAAACCAAACTCCAGGCCAGGCTCAACACCTAAGAGAAGTTGTATAACAGAAACTAAATTTGACTTATTTAAAAATGAGAGACATTGAGAGAAACAGAGGAACAATACAAAATTGAGTGGGTAAGGATGTGTACATAGATCTGGGATGAATTGTGGTGAGGATGTGAGGTGAGCAGGAGAGGAGAGGTGGTGAAAGTGACAAAAATTGATTCTCAAAGATTTAGTAAAACTGTTTAACAGTTAATTTTTACATATTTAGAATAGTTTAAAAATGTAATCCCAAGAGCTACAGAACAGCTACAGATCACTCTTTATATTTTTATTGAGGGTTTTAAATATACAAAGTTCCTTTGAGGCACCATTTTAGCTATTGGAAAGAATAAACTTAGGTGATTAAGTAAGTAGGGGATGCTTTTATATATACAGAGATAAACAGCATGAAGTGCATATGGTAGTTAATAGGTTACTGAGGGTGAAGGCAGTCTGGAGATACCATCAGTAGAATACAGAAGTAAACTGCACAGAGAAAAGCTAGGAAAGCTTCTTGGCTTGGAAGAGATTTGATTGATTTGAACTTGCAAGATGAAAGGTGAGAGGTGGTTCAGTGGTTTAAGAGCACTGACTGCTCTTCCAGAGGACCCAGCTTCAGTTCCCAGGCCTTCTGTTGTATAATTATGCCAGGATAAAAAAAAGATAAAGAAAAAGAAGAATGAACTTGCAGGATGAGAAATAATGATGAATGAGGAAGGGAAGAAAATACATGGACTTATTATAAAAATGTAAATGGACAACTTTTTAATCTACACCAGAGTTACTAAAATGTAAGGACAGTTGAGTAAAATGGCCCAACAAAAGAGTCCTTCATATCCATAAGTAATGACTTAAGTCAGTGATTTGGGCTGCACCTATATTTGGAAACCACTGTGGAGCTTTTCAAGCCACACTACTGCTGAAGGATATTGCATTATCTGAGAGGACACCAGCATTGTAAGGTGTTCACTATACCTTCTGGACATAAGGCATGTCCACATACATAGTTAATATGAAAAACTTTTTAAAATATGATCTGTGTATAGTGTATACATATATAAATATGCTTAGTACAAATGGAGGTTTATTGCAGAATATCTATATCTATATCTATATCTATATATATTAATTGAAAAGAAAAAATGGCTCAATTTCCAGGATATCACACACTATCACATAAGGCAACCTACACTGATTCTACGTGACCATAGCATATATTCTTAGACATAAACTGCTTCATATCTGAAGGGCCCTAGAGTTCACACATGGCTTTTTTGAATATATTCACTCCCCAGTTCATGAAAAGCTGATGAATAATAAAATTACATGCAAAAAAGAATATTTTCTGCCTCACTTATGTTTCTTCACACAGTTGCAGGGAGAAGTTCTGCAGGGTTTTGACTACAGCAAGCTATGTTAATCAAAGTTAAACCAAATGCCAATACACTGTCAGGGACTATAGCCAAATTTCTAAATGGTTATATATATATATATATATATATATATATATATATATATATATATATATATATATATATATATATAAAACATGGAGGCAAATAGAGGGATGAAAGCCTTACAGATCAGGGAAAGAGGGAAAGCCACCAGCTAACCTTACCTCACCAACTGTGCAGCTTCCAAATATGTGTGACTTCCTGTATACCCAGGCTTTATATGCCTTGCTTTTCTGCCCTCTTATTTGCTCTCTTAACCCAGCTACCTCACTTGCTCTTTCTACACAGCTCTGTCCCTTTCTGTTTGTCTGTACAGATGTCTAGGTCTATGGTTGGCACTGGGATTAAAGGCGTGTGTCATCACACTTGGCTCTGTTCCTAGTGTGGCCTTGAACACACAGAGATCCTGCCTGCTAAGTGATCAGATTAAGGACATGTGCTACCACTGCTTGACCTCTTTACTTAAAATGGTTTGCTGTTTCCTATGATCTCTAGGCAAACTTTATTAAAGCACAAATAAAGTATCACCATATCTCAACACAAATAAAATATCACCACATGTGACCATTTACAATAGGCAGGGATATGTACGGATTGATTATACCTATATTCTCCTTGCATAACCTGGTGTCACAATTGATTAAGAACATAAATAATGAAACATGAAGCACACAAGAGAGACATATTTGCAGTTTTCACTTAAACTTCCAACCAAAATCATACAAGGGTACTTTTGAGTTTACTTTTCCAATCATAGTATGGTTAATTCATTAGGAGATTTGGAGGTTAAGCTTCTTTCTACACCTTTACATCAAAGGAACTCCCACTGTTAATAAGATGAGGTGGTGAATGCACATTGAAAACAAATGTGCCTTTAAATTTTAAATATTAAAGATGTTGTGTGTTCTTAGTGTGAAAACATCACAGAAATTAGCATGAAAGAGGAAAAATAAATTAGCCTTCATATTTAAGTTAAATGTTTGTTCCTTGGGGAAGAAGATGTGTTTTATTAATGAAACATTTCTACTCCATTCCCATCTCTCTTCTCCTTTCTTTCTGTCCTTCTCATTTCAATCTGGTCTTCCTCATCTTATTTCTCTTCTTCATCATCTTCTTCTTTCTGAGCCTCCTTTTTGTCCATATTTAGCTCCTTCCACAAAATCTTTTACTTTCTATATCTCTTCCAAAGAGTAATCAAGTGAAACTTGTCTTCAACAGTTTCTCTCACTGACTCTCTTCTCAATCTTTTCCATTAGGTCAAAACATACTAAAATTAGAGAATTATGTCTAATTAAAATTTTATTTCTCATTATATAAAATATTGTTATATAAAAATCCAAATGGCAAAGAAGATACATGAGAGAAACATTATAACTCTTCTGTAGACTGCTAATATAGATTGTATTTGACTATATCCTCAACATTTTTTTGACTTTTGCATTTCTTGCATCCTGCTTTAGTGACTGATGCCCACTGAGCCTACACTTTCTAAGCATAATGAGCATTTTCTGAGTTTATAGTTTTGAAGCAAAAGGAGGTTGAAGTAGTGGATATATAGAGGGAATACAGAAGTCACCTAGCCAGAGAACAGGAATTGATCAATTCTATTCGACTCCTCTACAACTCCTCTACTGTATGTAGACTGTCCATCAACAGCAGAGACAAATGGCTAAGAACACAAAGTCTCTTGCATCAAGAACCTTATCTAAAGGAACTACTGGATGTCTAAATTATTTTTTTAAAGAATTTTTTCATTCATTATACACACCAATCAAAGATTTCCTTCTTTCCCTCCTGACTCAACTATTTAATGTCACTATATTAAATTAACATTTAAATATAAGTAGCATTATGTGGACCAAACAGGTTATTTTTAGGAATAATAGTATATATATATATATATATATATATATATATATATATATATATATATATATGCAAGCAATAATGATTGGTGGAAAGTTTGGCTATGAATGTGAAGAAGACTAGAGAGGTAATTGGGAAGGTTAGGTGGGAGGAAAAGAAAGGGAAAAATCAAATTCAATTATAATTTCAAACATATAAAAAAGACAAATATCATTTTTTATTTTTATTACTAGTACAACAATGGCAAACTATTAACTCTTCTCATGCAGCATACAGTGCCCACAGGCAGCTTATGTCTCTCCATTCACACAAGACCCTGATCCAGATTCAGGAAGGATGAAAATGTCATCTTTCTAGGGAGTACATAGGCAAAGCCAGTAGTCACCCAAATGGATGAGGGTGAGGGTGTTGGCCTCATATCACAGGCAGGACTAAGAACTTTTATTCTCAGTGAGGGTGTTTGAACCACCAAAGAGGAGCCCTTTTATGCCTTCCACATGCACCAATGAGTATGGAAATGACTCTTAAATTTTATGATGTGTTCAGAGAGTTCTTGTGACAGACAATATGACAACCTCAAAGGAAAATATACTTAACCACTTAAATATGGTATTGATTTCATAATCATGGTCATTGTGCTTTCTCTCTCTCTCTGGCATACATGTGCATACACACACACACATATAGACACACACACATGCACACACAGTCATACATTTTATCATAAAATAGTTTATATGTTACTAAAACCAATCAACATTTCCAAAAACAGGAGAACACTGATATTAAAAATTTAAATACCTATGCACATACAGAAATGTATCCACTGATATTACCATATTAATTGTATGTGTGCTAAGGTTTTAAGACTTTAAAGTAAAACTAAAAATGGTTGTAAAGTCATATTTTTCTGGGTTAAAATGCCTGAAGTTTGTGCAATAATTATTGCTTTGTAATACAATTTTATAATCAAACATCCATGCAACATAACATAAATTCATACCTATGTGGTTACCAGTAAGAGACATCTTACCATACTTCGAGATGCCTGGTTCTGAATAGGTTGCACTTTTCAGTGTCCTCATACCTTTCAGGACAGAAATTCTCAGGCTCTGGCCAGTACTTTGGATCTCAGTGAAGAGTGAACATAGGTATGGTCACCATCATTCCTTTGGGAATGAACACACCATTGATTTCGGCATATTTCTTACTTATTCTGTTAACCCTTTTAGCAAATGAATATAAATTCACCACCATGTCCAGATATTCCATCTCTATCAGGGTTCATAAATGGCAGGTGTCTGGGAAGAGAAAAAGAGATTTTGATAAGTTAAGATTTGAAATTAACTTTTATGTCCATATATACACCACTATTAAGTCATTAGAAAATCCACATTCCACCAAGATTAATGAGTGGATTTATCATCATAGGTCATGTTCCCAACAGTCCTGTGTTTTGACTTGCTAAAATAGCACTGAAACTTATGGTGAAAAGAATATGGGAGAATATCTTATAAGCCCATATCAAGACACAAATACTCAGTTTTCATTTGCAGTTTTCCTTTTCACATTATAAAAATGGTCTTTATGCCAATCACACTGAACATAAATCAGTTGTCAAGAAGGTAAAAATTTATAGAGAGATGATAAGCCCAGAGAAAATAAATACAGTGTGGAATATTACATTTTATCTATTTTTAAATCTCATATCAAGCCTTTCAATCTACAATTCATGTTAGGTAAAACTTTTGACTCAATTATATTACTGTAGGTAGGCTGTCTGTATATCAATGCTGCATTAAACACAAATAGTATATGAAATTGATAGTGAATAACAAATAAGAACTCTTCTTTTTAAAAACTCAAGGTAGTACAATAAGGTAATAATGGATACTACCTGAGCAAAACTATTCCATTCTAGTGAGAGTTCCACTCAGGTCCACGCTCAGCTGTGGCAAGAGTCTTCTTGCTGTTGTCTTAGATGCTGTCATCCTTAACTTTATCTATTTCATACAACCTAGGGTCATCTGACAAGGAGATGTCAACTGAAGGATTAGGATTACTAGATCAGTTTGGTTTGTGAACATTTGGGAATGGCTCATCCAGGTTGTTATTTGATTAGCAGAGTCCATCCCACAGTAAGTAGATCTATTTTTGCACAGGTTATCTCTAAGCTGCATGAGACCAGCTTTATAGCACTGGTCAGGGAGTGATCCATTTAGAAGCCAGCATCCTCAATTGTCCCTCTTGTGCTTCTGTAACTCTGAGTCAGTGTTGTGGTCAGAAGCAGTGCTATCGAGTGGCAAGCAGCTCATCTACAAGTTCCTCTCTGGAGAACCTACTTTAACTTTCCTGAGTGAGATAGATGGTCATCAGAGAATGTAAGATGTAGTAAATCCTTTACTCTCCGTAGTTGCTTTTAAACATTGTATTGGTCATAGTAACAGAATGAAATAAGAATGTCGGGGTGAGTATGAGGTCTGAAGTGTATATCTCACTGACAATACTTGACAATCACATAATCCCAGTTCCTCAAACCCCACAAAACCAAATTTTGGTCACAGATATGAAGAGAGCTTATATAATATATGGTTGTGGCTTCATGGACACTCTAGAGACCACATGTAGATATGAACAGTTAAGGTTGGAAGCTTCATTAGCTTGCCTTATTTAAAGACTAATTTTATGATTAGAGAGAGGAGTTATGGGGACAATAGCTGAATCAGCCTCTCCTGGCAAGACAAGGCAATGCCCCACAGATAGCAGTCATGCCAAAGCATTTCCAGGAATGCTATCAGTCACTTGTTTGAGGATTTAGAGGCATGACACAGGGGTTAAGAGCGCTGTTTGCTCTTGCAGATAACACTGGGTCAATTCCCATTAACCACATGGTGAGCACATTTCTTTGAATTCTAGTTTCAGGGAATTTGAGGCCCGGTTCTGGGTTTCTCATGTTTCAGATATGCACATGGTACACAGATATACATGCAGGTAAACCACCCATTTAAGCTTAAAGAAGATGCTTGAATGACACTTGCTTATACTTAAAAATCTGCAGAGATTTTATACATGCTTTGGACTGTGTAACTGTAGTTAGAGATAGTGGATATTACAGGGTCAGTACAGAATTACTGAGATTAGTTTTTCTCTAAACATAATTTTTACATGCTTAGATTTTCAGTGACTATTGCTGAAAGAATAATTTCTTAATGTATTTAGTACAATTCTAAATGCAACTATGGAAATAATGTTTCCTGTTGAGGTTTAATATTTTCCCAGTGTCTCCAAGGCACCATCCACTCACCTTATTAGGCAGGGATGCATTAATCTTATGCTTGAGTTTCCTATGAATGTTGGGGGTGAAGAGCCAGTAAATACATAATAAAGGACAGAGCAGTGCTTGTTTTATCATAGCCAGTAAAATAAAAGTAATGGTTTAGACCATGATATCCAGATCAGGAAGAGCTAAAATGAAGGATTTTATGTCAATGATCAAGGCTGGTGCCTGCTGCTGTGGATATCGTTCTATATAAATAAAACACTGATGGCCAGTGACCAGACAGGAAGTATAGGCGGGACAAGAAGAGAGGAGAATTGGGGAAACAGGAAGAAGGAGGGAGAAACACTGCAGCCACCGCCAGGACAAGCAGCATGTAAAGACACCGGTAAGCCACAAGCGACGTGGCAAGGTATAGATTTATAGAAATGGGTTAATTTAAGATATTAGAACAGTTAGCAAGAAGCCTGCCATGGCCATACAGTTTATAAGTAATATAAGCATCTGAGTGATTGTTTTATACATGGATTGTGGGACTGCGGGGCTTGGTGGAACCTGGAGAGACGCTCTCCAACAACAAATGGCGCCCAATGGCTCGAGTTTCCACCTTAAACCTGAGAATATTTAATAACCAATTCTAAACAGAGCCAAAACCAGGTTCCTGCTTCCTGTCTCATAAGGGCAGCTAGACACCACAAAACGCGGGTTTGAACTATTGGCGGGTTCCTGGCGTTTGCATTTGATCGGCAGTATGGTGGTAATGAGGTGTCTGCCAGTGGCACATTATGCTGTGTGGTAGATTTAGTCTTTACTAGTATTAAAAAAAAAAGGTTTCTGGGCTACACGCTGCTTTGATAAAAGCTTAGACCCACTATTTCTGAGACTTGATGACTCCCAGAGCTGGCGGAAAATGCCATGTTGGTAAGCTAAAATTGGCAGAGCCAGCAGCCACAGCACAGTTTCAGTCTTAGAATACTGCAGTTTAAAGCAATAGATTCACAATACGTAGGCTTGAAAGAGACAAAAAAAAAGATAAATTAATATAAAAAAGCCACGTAAAGATGAATATTACACAGACAATCTAGATTGTGTTGTCTTTGGGATTTTTAACTGCAAAAAACCATTTAATCAAAAAAGATATTAAATTAAACCAATATGTATATTTTAAAGTTACCTTGACTTCAAAATTTGGATTTAAGGATATGTTGCTTTGGAAAAGAGGTTCTGCTTTTGTTTCCACAGAAAGCCAGAGACTGTGGATTTGTTCCAGATTAAGATACATCAGGTTTCACCAGCCAAGACCCCCTGAAAGGTTTCCGATGACACCATGGCCCAGATGATCCAACATCCAGAGCGGTTTCAAGGCAACTAGTTCACACAATACAGCCTCACAGACTACCCCATAGGCCTAAAATTTTCTTTGCGTCTCCATAATATACAGTGCCCCCCTCCAGCATGAAGTAGTAAGAGATGCTACGCCCAAATTCCCAAATATACCAAGCTGGCTTTGGAGGTGGAATTGGCTCACTCCCCCTCTAAACCTAGACATATTGCTTTAAAAAAATGGTTAAGAGATTCTTGTGTCCCAAATCAGAAGAGCCCTCTGGTGTGGGACAGAAAAAAACCAATATTTTTATTTAAATCAGGTTGATTATAAATGTGATCTCTTTCTAAAAAAGAAAAGGGGATATGATATAGATATATAGGAGGATATAGAGATGATAAGATAAAAGGGTAGATTAATGAACTTACTTTTAAAGAACAACTTATTTAAAATGTTTTACATTGTTATAGATTTTAGTTTATGTTTGAAATGATTTACATTGGTATAAATTTTAGTTTATTGATACAAACTTAAAGTTAATTTTGTTATACTGTATATATATATATATATATATATATATATATATATATATATTTCTATTCTTGTTTGAGGTATTATGTTTATGTAACTCATTTAAAATTATAATGGATAATTAAAAAATAGATTAATAATTAGTCATCTATGATAATCATATTTGTAGCCATGTTAGTTAAGTCTTCTAGGTATGCATAGATATATTTCAGATAGATAGGTAATCGTCAAACACTTCCTAGACCTAGAGAATACGACATTTAAATAACTTAGAATTCTGTTGACGTGAGATACAATTGCTCCTGGCTGCACCAATTTGATCCGGAGAGAATGTTGGGCTTCTAAGACATTTCCATTTGGAAGTTTGTCTTCTTGGCACAAAATGGCCTACTGGGCAAAGAACTGCCCTTGCCCTGATGACTGACAGTATGAATACAATGCTGTCCTTTCTGGACAAGCGGGACACAAGGAAAGTGACCACTGTACTCTGCCAAGACAGGGTAAGATGGTCTTTCAGAATTCCTGCTTCTAAAAATGGTCTGTCATATACTCTAGGCCTGTAGCCACTTTGAATGCACCAACAATGCTGAGAAACATTAAGTGACTGTCCAGGCTGCCAGCTGTCTTGGTCTACTCTTGCAAGATTCCTGAAAGTTTCTTGCATCCACCTACCATTTCTCAGGTACCATTATGTTCCTTCTCAGGTCTTTGATGTGGTTGAAGACTAGATAGTTGTAATTTCCTCAGTTATGATAAAAGATAAGTTAGATATAAAACCTTAAACTCACAAATATAAGATAGATAGGACATCTTCTTTAATATTGTAACTGCAATTCTTGCACGATAATTGTTTTGTTATATGTAATTTTACCATGTTAAAGTTAAAACCTTTCTTTTTAAAAAAAGAAGAAAAGGGGAAGTGCCGTGGATATCGTTCTATATAAATAAAACACTGATGGCCAGTGACCAGACAGGAAGTATAGGCGGGACAAGGAGAGAGGAGAATTGGGGAAACAGGAAGAAGGAGGGAGAGACACTGCAGCCACCGCCAGGACAAGCAGCATGTAAAGACGCCGGTAAGCCACAAGTGACGTGGCAAGGTATAGATTTATAGAAATGGGTTAATTTAAGATATTAGAACAGTTAGCAAGAAGCCTGCCATGGCCATACAGTTTATAAGTAATATAAGCATCTGAGTGATTATTTTATACATGGATTGTGGGACTGCGGGGCTTGGTGGAACCTGGAGAGACGCTCTCCAGCAACAGCCTGCACGGAGCCTTCACCTGCTTTGATCTACCATCTTTGACACAGGAAGGTACACTGAACTTTATCTACAATGGTGTACTGCCTGCAAGATATGCATGGGCAATGGTGGCACAACACTTGTGGGAGTAACCAACCAATAACTGATTTGACACAGGACCTACTCCATGAGATGGAATCAAGCCTTGGCACTGCTTAGGTGAACTAGAACTCTAAACTAAATAACCCATGAACAAAGGGCAAAAATGAATAATAGTGGTTTAAAAAAAGAAAAATAAATATAGAGATAAAATGACTCCTAATGATATTCCACATACTTGTAGGTAGGTGCCTTGCTCAGCTGTCATCAGATGAGCTTCCTCCTGTAGCAGATAGGAACAAATATAGAAAACCACAACCAGATATTAGTCAGACAGTGGGAGTCTTTGCAAAACTCAACCCTAATTCAATGTTTCCCTTTCTCAGAGCTCAGGGAATCCTATGAATGAGGAGTCAGTAAGACTGTAACAACCAGACGGGATAAGAATGCCAAGAATAATAAGAATACAGACCCTCCAAATCAAATAATCAAAGATTTTATGGACTCACAGAGACTGAGGCAGCATGCATAGAGCTTTCACAGGGCTCTAGAAGGTTCTCTGTGTATGTATTATTACTCACCATTCAGTGTTTTTATGGGATTCTTGAGTGTGCAAATGAGTGGGTCTCTGATTCTTGTATCTTCCCTTGGATTACTTTTCTTCTGTTAGTCTTCCCCAACTTTGATATGTTAATGTTTTGTTTTATCTCATTATATTTTGTTAATTTAAAAAAAATGAATGAAATACTACCCACTGGGGAAAAAGTTAACAACTGAATTGTTCTTTAATGCCTGTTGGGAGAAGGAGAATCAGTTTTCTGCAATCAATTGACACTGGACATATCATGCACTCAAGGTAGGCTTCATGTTCATAAATAGTTGCCCAAAATATAAGGGACTCCACATTCTGTGTATGTGTCCTTTATTTGCTTACAGTTTGGTTTTGAGTTTTTTGTTTGTTTATTTATTTGTTTGTTTTATGTTTGGGGGTATTTTACTGTTGTATTGGGGTTTTGTTTGCTTTTGAGAATTACCTTAAAGTTAGGTGGGTGAGGATGTGGAAGGCCTTGTAGGAGGGGAAGAATATTATCAAAATATATTTAAATGTAAAAATAGTTTTAAATAATAGAGAATAATTGGCATTGACTTCAAATGTGGGATTAACAATAGAGTTAAATAATTAAAATGTCCAAAACACACATTGTAGTATTAATGTATAGAAAGAAGCATTATCTGAAATACTAAATACAGTCACAGTGAGAACAAAGAGGAAATATATTATAAGTACTGTGTTTTATCTTCCTTAATGTACTATGTTGTTGTGAAAGGAAAAATAATTTTCCACCATCCCTTGACCTAGTGAACACATTTCCAATGCAGGAACCACAATCAAAGTTGGTATTTGGACAGTTTATTTTCCTGATTGGACGCTATGGCAGATTTGGAGGTAGAAATTCTGATTCAGTGGCCCTGTATGAGGCTGAGAGTCAGCATTTGACTGATGTTGGTGACCCAAACATCACTGAAGACCCTTGAAGAGTGAAAGTCATGTTACTAACAGACCTTCAGATTTTTAAAAGATTAGTTAAAATATAATTATTTCATTTCCCCCTTTCTCCTCTCCCTCCTATCCTTCACAAGCTTCACCTCCATTCAATCTCAAATTTAGGGCCTCTTCTTTAACCACTTTTATTACATATAAAAACAAACAAATAATCATATAAATACAACTGGATGAGTCTGCTCAGTGTTGACTACTTGTGCCTGTTTCTGAGTTGGCCATTTAGTCCTGGATAAACAATTGGGGACTCATCCTTGGGGAAGACTAATTTTTGTTTGTCTCAGAGATTCTGAACTACCTGGAGCTCTTCATTTAAGGATGGGTTCTCATAAGATTTTCCCCATCAATGTTGGAAAGCCAGCTGTTATTGGGGCAATTTGGGTCTTGGTTAGGCAGCCATGTTGAAGATATCGCATGGTTGTAGTTTCCCTGTCATTGACTGAGGTTAAAACAACCTCCATATTTTCTGTATGCATATACTCCATGATTTTAGAAAGTTTCTCAGGCTGCTTCGTATGACATGGCATGTCTGTGTCTTTTTGTAGTTTAGGAGGATGCCTTCTCTGCTTGAATGACACCTTTACATTTCAAGAACAAGCCCCTCACTATCTCCCTTTTAAACCCCAAGGTCTTCTTATTTACCAGTATGGACTCCCTGTCTTTGATATTCTGGGAGTTCATCATCAGCTGAAGAAAATCCATTTGGGGCTGAAAATAGACAGAAATTTTAAAGGTAGAAGTTGTGTTGTGAGGTAAAAAATGAGTATGGTGTGAAACTTTAAACTTTTTTTTTGAGGATATGACATTTTTAAGACTAAGTCAGTCTTAAAAATCATTAGTGACACAAAACACTCATCTATAGATTTTGGAGAACAGGGAATCTATCATGGTCTAGTACAATGTCCACCAACTTTTCTTGTGTATTTTCCTCATTCTGAGCATCTGTTGGATTGGATGGATGTTATTTGTTTAGAAAGACGTCCTGCATATCAATCTGTTGTTATCTTGACATATTTAACCAACACATCATACTCATTAACTTATATATTTGGAGCTCATTACAGGATTTCATGTGATTACATAATAATATTCCAAAAGTTTTACAAAATAAACCTAGAATAATAACAAATGTGAAATGACTTTTCAGGTTAGATCCATGGCATCCTTCTGACAGTGTCTTTCTGCCACCTCCTGGTCACATTATGGCAAAGCAGTGTTATTCAAGTGGCAATCTCAATGCCCCCCAAAATTGCCTATGTTGAATGCAAGCTATAACTCAGATCAAACAGATCAAATTCATCAAATATCTTACTAGGACTTTCTAGATGGAATGAGTGACATATGAAAGAATTGTCTTTGAATTGAAATACATTTTTCCTCCTGGTTGTTCTCAAGCCAATTTATTTATTTATTTATTTATTTATTTATTTATTTATTTATTTATTTATTTATTTATTTATATTTGTTTGTAGTTTTACAAAACTTGTAAAAATGTAACATCACTTGGAAGAATGTAGATATTCAGCTTGTTTAAGGAATGGAAAGAGTGCTAGAGAGATAAAATAAGCCAGAATGAAAATGCAAGCTTTACCTATTAGCAATTGCTTTATTCACCAATCATAAAACCTGTATAATTAGAAATAAAACAAACAAAACAAATGACAGAAACAAAATTGTCAGAAACGGGATCAAAAGTAATTATTAAATATATAAAGTGTGTCACATCTAAAGATGTTATATATTTTAAAGAAGTTTATTATTTATTTATTTTTATTGTACATCATGGCTGCAGTTTCCTCATCTTCCATGCTTCCTGGTTCGTTACTCCACCCCATTTGTCCAAACCCCAAACTACCCCTCCTTGTTTCTGTATAGGAAGGGGCAGGTCTCCAGTGAATATCAATAAAACATGGCATATCATATTGCAGTAAGACTAAGCACCTCCCTGTGTATTAAGGCTGAGCAAGGTGACCCAGCATGAGGAGCAGGGCCCTGAAAGCCAGTAACAAATTTGGAGACAGCCCCTGTTTTTACCATTAGGAGTCTCACAAGAGAACCAGCTATGCAAGTGTAATGTATATGCACAGCGCCTGGGTCAGTTCAGTCCCTGTGAGCACCCTGTGAGCCCAGTTTAGTTGATTCTCTGTGTTGTCTCATGGAGTCCTTGACCACTCTGGTTCCTATAATCCTTTATCATCCTCTTTTGTAGGACTCCATAAGCAGGAGAGTAAGCAAATCCCTGCTACTTCCTTGAGTACCAGCAGTGACAGGCTGGATGACCCAGAGACCTAGGACAGAAAGAAATATGATGGGAGGAAAAAGAAAACATATTAAATAAAGATGTTGAATTTAGAAAAAAAAAACACACCAACAATGAAAAATATCTTCTCTAGAGGAATTCAGTGTGGAATTCTATCAATTTATTTGACAGACAACCCAAACCAATTCTTTAAAGGCATGTGTAAAATTTACAATGTTTTGGAAAACTTGAAAATGCACTTTAAAAGCTTGTACTGTCTTCTTACTAATATCACAATATATCATTTGAAGTAAAATTTTATTGAAATATGACTTATAAGTACCATCAGAGACATCATAAACAAATCAATTGCAAACTTAATTCAGAAACATGAAATGAATCCTAAAGCATGCTATCTAAAGTAGCACAAATAGAATAAAACTTAGTTCTACACAAGGACATCAAAGGTGGAGTAATATGAAAATTTAGAACATTCCTTCCTGATTAATGTTCTCAGGAAACTAGACAGAACAGGAAATTCTCTTAACTTGATGAAAATTGTCTATGAAAACCAAGAGTTTACACAGATATTGTGGTAGAAAATTTACCTGTTATTTAAAAAAAGAGACAATGCTAGCTTGTTCTCTTTATCTTCACCACGATTCAATGATTAGAACCAAAGAGAAGATTTGTATGTCTTTCAGGGTACAGCACCAATATCTAAGGATACACAAAAATAAGTTATAACCATGAGTTGTGGCACTCCCAAGATCACATCCTCTAGAGGACTCAGGTGGAAAATCACAAATTTGAGAACAGATTAAATTACTAAGTAAATCTGAACAAAAATAAACAAAAATTGTAGTTGGAAGTTTTCATGTGTCTCGCCTGGTCCACAGCTGCTCAGACACAAATAAACACACAGAAGCTTATATTAATTATGGACTGTATGTCCATTAGCTCAGGCTTATTACTGACGAGCTCTTACACTTAAATTAACCTATAATTCTTATTTATATTTAGCCATTAGGCCTGGTTTCTTTTCTCAGTTCTGCCTTGTCTTTTTGCTTCCTCTTTGTCTGACTGGTGACTCCTGACTCAGCCTTCCTCTTCTCAGAATTCTCCCACCTGTACTTCCAGCCAATCAGCATTTTATTTATCAACCAATCAGAGCAACACACATCCAAAGCATAGAGAATGACATTCCATAGTACTTCCCCTTTTCTGTCTAATCAAAAAGGTTTTTTAATTTTAATATAGTAAAATTACATGTAATGGAACAGTATGAAGGAGGAATTCCAGTTACAGTATCTAGTCTATTTGCATATGGCAAAATTAAAGAACATATTTTATCTATTCTATGTTTGTGAGTCTAAGTTTCATATCTAATTTATCTTTTGTCATAACCAAGAAAAATTATAATCATCTAATCTACATCAAAGACTTCTGAAGGACCTGAGTACTATCTAAGTAAACATGAAGAGCATTGTAAGCAACATCCAAAAGTCTAGAATGACAGAGACAGCTGGCTGCCTGGACAGTCACCCAAAGTTCCTCTGTAACATTGGGATATTTATCTTCAGAATATAGGCCTAGAGATTTTCAGTCATATCTACTTGTGTCCTGTAGAATGTATGACAGTCTCCTCTGTGAAGCAGGAACCTGAAGGGCCATCTCATCTTTTAGAATTCAGTGGTCACCTTCCTATGGCTCCTGCATGTCCAGTTAATATAACATACTGTCAATCAGTTGATGGAAGGGCACTATTTTTTGCCCAGTGGCTAACTTTTGCCAGATAGAATGTAAACTCCATAATGAGTTTATTTAATGCCCATCACTCTCCAGTGTGTCTCATTGTCCGAAAAGCCTGAGTTTTTAAAACATTTAATTTTAATTTTAATTTTTTTTTTTTGGTTTTTCGAAATAGGGTTTCTCTGTGTAGCTTTGCGTCTTTCCTGTAACTTGCTTTTGAGACCAGGGTGGCCTCGAACTCACAGAGATCTGCCTGCCTCTGCCTCCCAAGTGCTGGGATTAAAGGCGTGCGCCACCACCGCCCGGCTTTAAAACATTTTAAATGCCATATTTTGTAGGTCTTTGAAGTGTTTGAAGATTACTTATCTAATTGAAATATATCTATGTATACCTAGAAACCTCAGCTAACATGACTATAAGTTTGACTATCATAGATAACTAATTTTTATCTGTATTTTTCAACTATACACTACAATGTTAAATGAGTTGCACAAACAAAATACTTTAAACAAGAGTAAAAATATACATATAGTATAACAAAATATAACTTTATATTTGTATCAATAAACTGAAGTCTATAGAAATTTAAAACATTTTACACAAGTTCTTGCTTTTTAAAAGTAGATTCAATAATCTATCCTTTCATCCTATCATATCTATATCCTATTTTTTTAATTACAAACTGTATAGCCATAGCTGAAGCTTTTTTCTAGCTAGCTTTTATATTTTAAATTATCCCATAACTACTAATCTATGTATCTATGTTCTGTGGCTTTACCTGTGTCCCATTACATATTGCTCCTTGGGAAGCTCACTGGTGTCTCCCCCACCTGTATCTCTCTTTAAATTTCCCACTTTCCTCTAAACTGCCTTGCCATAGGCCAAATGGCTCCCTCTCTGAAGATTAGATAGTTGTAGTAACAATTTTCCTTGTTAAGAAATTCAGAAACAAAACTCACTAAGGAGGTGTAAAGTGTATAAGTTTGAAATACATTATAAGATTATTTTCTGTTGGTAATGTAAATTAGGAAATAAAGTGAATTAGGTACATTTTGGACTCAACAAAATAGGATAGATAATGGAATATTTTCACTGAATTTGTCAAATGCAAATGTACTAGACATTGCTGCTATATTTATTGCTTTTATATATTGTATATAGTTACTGTATGTATTGTATATAGTTTTTCTTATATTAGTTATAACTTTAAAAAAATTTATTAGACAAAAAAGGGGGAAATGTGGTGATATTTTATTTGTGCTGATATGTGGTGATATTTTATTTGTGCTTCAATAAATAATGTTTGCCTAGAGATAAGAGGAAATAGCAAACCATTTTAAGTAAACAAAGAAATCTGGCAGAAATAGCACACTCCCTTATTCCTATCACTTGTCAGGCAGGGTCTCTGTGTGTTCAAGGCCACACTAGGGAACAGAGCCAAGCATAGTGACACATGCTTTTAACCCAGTACCAACCATAAAGACCTGGAGGGTCTATATAGACAGACAGAAAGTGACAGAGCTGTGTAGGAAGAGGAAGTGAAGGATCCAGGATAAGAGAGCCATGAGAGGGCAGAATAACAAGGCAATATAGGTGTCAAAAGACAGGAAATAACTCACATTAGGACCTTCCCAGTGGTGAAGTTAAGTTAGCTGTGGCGTTCCCTATTTCCCTGATGTTTCTCTAAGGCTTTTACCCATATATTTGGCTCCATATTTTTTATTTAATAAGACTATTTAGAAATTCATCTATAAAATTTTCTCATTGCTGGTGGTGGATTATGCAGTATTATACATGCTAGCCAAGCACCATATCACAAAGTTCTATCCCTAGGCCCTGGGTTTGAAGAAGGATCTTGATCTTAGGCTATGCAATGTCCTCATCTTAATTCAGACTTGAGCAACAACATACTTATGGAACCCTTGGCAGGACAGGCTTTCAGACACTTTAAAACAGGTAAAGGTATTCTAGTTAATTCTGGGCTGACAAAATTCTAATGCAGTTTGGTATTACATTATAATAAATCCACATATTGGAAATTTGCAGAATACTCACCCCCACATATCTCCATACTTTTTATGGCATTCTATATCATATTCTGATATGCCCTGGGAAAAGAAAAGAAAATGAAAAGTCATTTTTTAAAACCTGTATTGGCTACCAAATGGGAAACAAATGACTCAAACCCCAGGACATCAGGTTCATTATTTAATTTTCTGACCAAGCAATTAATGGAAATCCTTCCAAGTTCTCTGAGAGAAATAAGAAGTACAGGAGACACTTAACATGGGGAATTTAAAGATATTCATGATTTCTTTTCTGGATATTGTACATCCCAAAATGGTTCCTTCTTTATTAAAAGTAGCAACTGTCTTTATCGTTGGTAGTTCTTTGCTTTTGTTTTGACTCTGAAATCCTGAAACACTCTGTCTTTTCCCCTCCTTGGGTGCCTGAGGGCACCAAGAGTCGGGGAGATTGCCATGAATGTGAAAAATCGATTTGCTTCTCACTGCTTACTGCCCCTTTCACTCACTTGATGACTTCTTCATGATTTTAGTATAGTCAGTAAATTGAAGACAACATTGATGTATACAGCATATTAGATTTACATAATTGCCTTTCAGAATATTAAATGAAAAGTTGCAAGGAGGTAGAGGCAAATGATTTTGCTTCTAGGGTCCCTGTTCAACATGGAAAGATGAGGACATGCTGCCTCACATAAAGAAAACCTAAAAGTTAATGCTTGGTTTGAACTGTCATATCTGAATCTTGGAAAAAATCATGTAATCATTAAGTGGCAATTGTAATTTTGGTGGTTAGAATCCTATGTAACTCAGCCTAGACTCAAACTCTCTTGTATCTAAACTGACCTTGAAATTCTGATCCTTCTGAAGATAGTGATTACAGGTCTTTGGCCCCATGTCCAGTTTTTATGGTGCTGGGATCAAGCCCAGGGCTTTCTCCATTCTAGGCAAGCATTCTGCAGAAGGGAATTCCATATTCAGCACTGTGAATGTCAACTATACAAAACGATGTCTCTAGGCAGGTGACAGAGCCTAGTGTGTAAAGCCTAGTATTTAGAGCCAGACTTAACCAAGGTATTCTCTGAGATCCAAATGTTAGTACAAAAGGAACATTACTTCTAGGTCCTTGTCCAGGAACTGAATTGGCAAGATCCAGTGTGGGGCTAGAGCCAGTTCCTCAAAAGTGTGAAGGTTGTAGCTTCTTGGGGATTTGACTTTTTCCTGGTCTGTGCTTCAGTCCTAATGCATCTGTGACTGAGGTATGGATATCTATTTTTTTTGCTAGCCTTTTATGATTTAGCTGTGTGCAAGCCTTGACCATTTCCCTGTTACATATACTATGTAAAAAGTTTGCTGCTTAAAAATCTTCTGATATAACTCATCATTTTATGCATGACCTCCTTGCCATAGCTACATGTCTTCTTTATTTATCATTCACAGTCCACCCTGAAACATCTCATCACTTTGATCATTGGGATCATCATTCCTTCCTCATTGCTAGAAATCTTCAAGAATGAATGTTACTGTGCTAAATGTATAAAAAGAGTCAGATGTGGGGACCTGTAAAAAAGACACGGTGGAGAAATAGTTGAGAGCAAAACATGGGAGGAAAAGATTCTAAAGATCAATCTCTTTTCTTTCACTTTCCTTTGGCTTCTAACTTGTCATGTCTCACTATGGTACTTAGTTAAATTCTTTATTTTCATTAGAAAATATACCCTTGCCGCACAGTGATGGATGGCACACGCCATTAATCCCAGCACTCGGGAGGCAGAGCCAGGCAGATCTCTGAGTTCGAGGCCAGCCTGATCTACAGTGACCTGTCCAGCAGGCCAGGTTATTCGAGGGTCTCGAGGAGGGACCACCTGTGAATCAATGGGGGGCGAGAGGGAAAGGAGACCAAGCGCGTGAAGAAAGACAAAGCAGTCTGAGTTGCATCAAGGCCTCACTTTATTGACTGGTGTTAGAGCTTATAAACAGGGCTTCAGGTAGGGAGGGGGAGCAGGAGTGAGGAGAGGACAAAGAAAATTCCTAAGGAGGATCAGCAGGAGGTCGCTTTGGTCCCAGGCCCCTGCAGCTAGCTGATTTAAAGAGGTTTATTTAATCCTACATTCCTAGGTTAGACTAAAAGCCTCCTATTTACAGAGGCTTGATAAATCGTGGCAGGTAACACAAGGTTCAAGACACCGCTGTCCAGAGTCGGTCTCCAACACTACAGAGCTAGTTCCAGGAAAGCCACAAAGCTACACAGAGACCCTGTCTTGAAACCTTGCCACCCAAAAATATACCCTTCTTTTCCTGAATAAGATTCTGTAATTTAAAGACATGTGAACATGTGGGTGGATGTTTAAAGACAGATTATCACCTATGAGTGTCACATGAGTTTCCTATTTTGGGTTTGTGCTGTCGAATTTTATACATGACTAGGTAGGTATACCCACACCTTGAATATGATGCATTTGTAATTCAACATCACTGTAAATCTAGCCAATATACTCCAAAACAAACTGGGGACACAAGATAAAAATAAAATTACAAAAAATAGAGATACAAGGCCCTGAGAAACAGGAGATACCTTAATTTCTTGAATTATTTTCACTTCATGATACCTCAGGGTTTGAGGAGAAACTTCTTTTTTTGCTGGTGCAGTTATACAATCACCTGAATTGGCTCCTACTTGTTTAACTGAGCCGAACTCCATCCTTCTCAGGACTCTCCTCATTTTGCTTTTAGCCTTCCTTCCTCTAGTTTTCAGAAACTTATGAAGATAGATCAATAGAAGATGCTACTACATGGTATGGCCAAGAGCTCCAACATGTGTCAACAATTTATTGCTCAAACCTTACTCACAGTTAGAACAAAGTACACTTCTCTCATGATTATTTATTACCTAGTGGATTTCAGCATCTACTGAAAATTTAATTACTCAGTTCTATTTCTCACCATCCAGCATCACTTACAACAGTCTCAGCTGAAAATTTCCTCAGAGAAATCACAGATTACACCTATGTTTTCTTATTTAGATCATATTACAGAAGACAGTACCATTTGTCCACAAATATTAGATGTAGCTGCTATATTTTATTGATTTTCAAAAGATGTTAGGAGATATTAATTGACTTAGACCTTCCCTGAAACATACTATAAAATATTTGACTCTCGATTTTTTCATATTAAGAGGAGATAACGACCCCTCTTCTAGAAACCTTACTCCTGAGGGTCAAACACATAATTGTTATACTGAATCATCACTCATGCACAGTTGCCAAGTATTCTCCCAAAGCTTCTTCTATCTCTATTAGCTACTCCCACATATCCTTCTGGCCGATTCTTGCAACTTAGGGGACATATAGAACAATTTTTTTCTGCCCACTGATGCTGGCTGCCACTTGACTTCTTTTTATGAAATCCTTGATCAGCTTATCTAGAAAACAGGTGTCCTCAAGCCCTTCAATTTATTGCATGATAACTTGACATGATAGTTAACCCCTTCACCTCTTCACAACTTAATTCACTTTGGGTCTACACTGACTCTTGACAGGCAGCTCTCTTTGATCTTATGTGTCAGCTTTGTACTTCATATCTTGCAGATCCTTTAATGCAAATATTCCAATACTAGTTTCTAGGAGCTACACAATCCCAGAAACAGATAATGTGTTTCTTGGTGAGAGACTTTTGGGGTGCCTAATGTTATACTTCAAGAAGTAACTCCTCATACATTGAATGTTTCAGCTAAGTCTTCTATGAACTTAGATGATTTTTGCATTCCCTCAACTTCTAAACACTCTGACAGCTTATATTTAATATAAGATGTTCAAATATTTCCCTGTGCTCTTATTTTTTTTTTTTTTTTTTTTTTTTTTTTTTTTTTTTTGGTTTTTTCGAGACAGGGTTTCTCTGTGTAGCTTTGTGCCTTTCCTGGAGCTCACTTGGTAGCCCAGGCTGGCCTCAAAGATCCGCCTGGCTCTGCCTCCCGAGTGCTGGGATTAAAGGCGTGCGCCACCACGCCCGGCTAAAGGACATTTTTTTTTTTTTTTTTTTGGTTTTTCGAGACAGGGTTTCTCTGTGTAGCTTTGCACCTTTCCTGGAACTCACTTGGTAGCCCAGGCTGGCCTCGAACTCACAAAGATCCGCCTGCCTCTGCCTCCCGAGTGCTGGGATTAAAGGCGTGCGCCACCAACGCCCGGCTTCCCTGTGCTCTTATTAAACAGACTGAGGATGAAGAAATGTTTCACTTGTTTCAGCATGCCCAACAACAGGAAGAACCAGTAGGCTCCTTAATTTCTCCAATACTTTCCAGCTGTAGATCTAGCTTCCCATTTTTCTATTCAGAAGGCTGCTGATTCTGCTTTCATTAAGCAAGCTATTGTCTCATGCAAATCACCATCAGCACTGTGCTATGCCTCAACCCCAATTACAGTTATTTAGAGTTCAAGTATGACAAATGGTCTCAGATTGTCCTGCTTGTGTAACATATCTGCCTTCTTGTTATGATATAAATCTCCAAGGCTTACTACCTTATGGCAGAGAGATGTTATGGGCATTTCAAATTTTTGGCAGCCTCAAATACATTCATGTTAGTATGATATTTATTCTGGGTTCCTCCTCATGTCTATCCTATTAACTGTGAAGCTGGTAAGCATTTGATTACTACTTTCTGGTGAACATTTTTTTATAGCTGGCCCTCCAAAAATGTTTTCAAATAACAGTTAATTCTCCAGCATAGACTTCTGATACCTTTAAGAAATTTTGTGCTACATTATGTATTATACAATAAACTGGCCTCTTTTGTATTTTTCAAAGACAAGAAATCGCACATGGGTCTCTTAAGTTTGTGCTTGAAAAAATAAAAAGTAGGAGTATACATACCTTCTTACTTCAACAAATCTTCTTAATTGTTCTTTAATTTAATATTTTTGAGAATAGAATGACAAGGATTAACTGGCACAGAAAATGTTTGATTTGAGATTTTGTGAAAAGTTCTTGCTTTAGAGCAAAGGTGTGATCCTGACCTTGTGCTCATGAAGAGGAGAGGATGTTTGTATTTTCCTACAGGGATCTGTGGATCACATTGGGTCCCCAAACACCTTGTTCTGTATTGCCAGGTTATGAAGGCATCTGCCCTGGTACAGTTGACCAAAGCTAAGGATACAGATGATGATGAGTTTGAAGGCAGCACACAGTCCAGTACATCACTTGCATTCCACCTGGTAAAGCTCACTCCCAACTTGGGGACAGATTAAATGTCTCACACCAGAAGGAATTTGAGTGGTCAAGGAGACATGGAAACCTGTTATTCACACTCTATTTATTTTAGCAATTCTGGCATTACCCTCTGGCACACGTGGAAAGTGTGGAAGTCTACTGGGCCTACCTAGCTTACACTCCCCTTGGCTTATCCAATCACAAGGGACGATCTGCCTACTATAGTATTTACTAATGATATGCTTGTTTACTTTGCAATGCTGATGTTTCACATGTGGTGCCTGGCACTACTCACTTTAACTATATTGGTAGATCATAAATCACTCTTATTTGTTTGTCACTGGTGGGACAGTATGACTATGTTCTTTTCATTTGAGTGACTGGCAAGGCCTTAGTTCAAGGGTCCACATGGGATCAAAAATGAAGCATCATCAACTCATTCATCATTCTGATTACCCATAGTTTACCCCATTGGATGGGCATTTACCAGAATTCAGTGATTTTCCTGAATTCTGCTTGAGTTGCTTGCTCCATGATTTTAAAGTACTTCTTGCCACTGAATGGATGATCTCAGGTGCTGGTTGTCTTGTCTTAGTGGTGCCCCCTGGTCTGGATGAATATAAATCCTAAAATCCTCTAATTGGCCACTTCCTATTTATACTATCTTTAGAGGAAAAGAACATTAGGCTTTGAGCCACCATCCTGGATAATGGTGTGACATATGGGATTATTAGAGAAGATGACCAACCATGCATATCATTTTATATTTGGCCTCTCTTTTTTTTTTTTTTTTTTTTTTTTTTGGTTTTTCGAGACAGGGTTTCTCTGTGTAGCTTTGCGCCTTTCCTGGAACTCACTTGGTAGCCCAGGCTGGCCTCGAACTCACAGAGATCCGCCTGGCTCTGCCTCCCGAGTGCTGGGATTAAAGGCGTGCGCCACCACCGCCCGGCTTATATTTGGCCTCTCTTATTGCATTTAAACTCCATATATGTAACTGACTCAGAGTCCCTCTATTAAATAAAGGGGAGTACCCTTCAAAATTGCATGTGTTACTTGTAAGCTCACTAATTGTATAGGAGCCTTTGCTCATGGGAGCCTTCTTTTACTTTAACAGTCTAGCTTTGCTATGGTTCCTGTGCAACCTAATGGTACTTTAAGCATGGTGACTTTGGACAACACATTTGCTTTGAAGTACATCAGGATTTTACTAAAAATATATTTCTAGATTTTATTTTAACTTTAGTTATTACAGTACATATGGCTCTCCAGTCAGAGGCTGCTTCCACAGTGGCTCTTGTCCAACAAGTGCAAACTGCACATTTTGTTAAAAGATCCCTTATAATACTTCTGTAACTTAGATAAACATAGATAAAAATAAAATCCACAACTAGAAGCTAAGTGAAATGCTCTAAAAGTTTGTGTATTGAGCCTGGGAGATACAGTTAAAGTAATGCAATGTTAAATATCTTTACAGTGTCATGCTGGCTTTAGATACATCTGTGTTGCTCCTTTAAGTTTTGATGAATGTGAATGGAAATGGGAGAGAATTAAAAATAATTTTCAGGTAATATGACAACATCAGAATGTTATTTTAGATTTTGTAACCCTCAAGCAAATAGGTACTGGCATGTGCTCTTTCCTCATTCAATTCCCCTTTGGATCCAGCCAAAGATTTATTACACAAACTGCCAGATGTAATCTCCTTAACATTTTTAAAGATTTGTTCACTATTATCCTCATATTACTTGTATTGATAATTCATCTGACAATATTAGGAAGGATTTACTGGTTTAAGGTGTATTTTAGGCTATAAATATTTGGACATAAACGACTCATCTGGCCATAAAAAACAAAAAGAGGGGGCCCTTTTTGAAACAGACTAACTCAAAGTTCTCTCAGACACCATTGCAAAATGACAAAAGGCATGACAGTTCTGTGGCCTTCCAGGAACAGATTTGGCAAGCTCCTCTCTGGGTATGGAGCCATGCTGCGGGCCACAGGAATATCATAAGAACTCAGCTGGTTATGGCAAAGTCACTACCTGGAGGAATCAGGGAATTCCTCCAGAGGAAGCCAAATCCCAAGGAGTTTTTGGTGTTACTTGGCTTGTTATATATCAGCTGTATTCTGTTATGAAAATCGTATGTGCCTTCATAGCTTTCCCAATTGACTTTTCCCTAAGAAGGGCTAACAGTGTGGACTGATCACTCTCTGGACATACACATTCCAGGTATTTGGAGAAAAGCCTTAGGAAAGGCTTTCTCTGGAATCAGATATCTCCCTTGGCTACTTTCAAGGACTAGCAGTAATAACAGTCCACATGCAAGTCTCCTGATTTAAGATAAATTCCACAAGGAGACACCGCCTAGGTCTGGTGGACGTTAGTAATAGCTTTACACAATTCAGCTCGGACCCTCCTTTTGTTATAGCCTTACCAACTTTATGGACCACTAAATCCTTACCTAACCACTTCTAGGAATATTTAGATAACCTTTGCGCTAACAGCTATGCTCAGCCAGAACTCCAGTTCAAGCCTCCCTGTAATTATCATTAGCAGCATCTGGCCAGGTCCATCCCCAGATGGAGGAAAGTACTTTATCAGAGATACCTCTGTACTCTCTAAGAACAGACTTAAGCATCCAGGCTACCTGTTTGAGAAGGCCTGGCGGATGTGCCAATTAAGCCTTACTTCCTCCTTTCCCAAACCTTACCTCCAGTTCCAGATCTCCCTTTAACTATCACCAGAGGTATCTAGCTGTACACAGGTTGCCTAGTGACTCAGCACACCTTCCCCCACCCTGCAGAAAAACGGCAGATAGCTTGGACAGATAGGAGCCATAGGAAAAAAAGAAGACAGTTTTATTTTCTCCCATTGACCTAGCAACTTATAGATTCTTAACACTTTCTACCAATCACGTTTAAGGTTATAGTTGAGCACATAAGAGCCCTCTTCTTAGATATTACCTGAATTTAGCCTTTAGTTAATTCATTTCCCCATTGGTCACTTCCCTTTGGGGTTGCAAATTATAACTAACAGTTATTGCCTCCCTATGTGATTCTTATCACCCCTCCATTTGACCCTGGAAGCCTGGTTTTGCAGTGCTAAGGGAATACTGCTTGTAAGTGTATATATACCAGGACTCCTAGGGCATGAGAGGACAGAGAAGAGAAAAGAGAATGGAAGAACTAGATGAGTAAGAACTTGAGAGGAACGAACTGAGATGGGGAAGAACTAGATTGAAGGGCTAGAAGAGAGGACAAGAGGAATGAGATGGAAGATGAGGAAGAGCCAGAGGGGGAAGAACAAGATGAGGAAGAGCCAGATGAGAGAGAAGGAGATGGGAGAGGAGCTGATAGGGGAAAGAACTAGATAGATGAGAACCTAGAAGGGACAGAACTAGATGAAGGAATTAAGATAGAACCTAGAGGGGACAGTAGACAAATATAGAGAAATCAGGCAAGGAAGGAGCTAAACATGAGAGCAGAATAGAAGCTGTGTAGAGAGAGAGAGAATTATCACAGAATAATAAAGTGTATGAACTAAGGAGTTTCATGTACATAGATTCATTTCTTCTCATCAAAGAGTAATTATCAGCTGGTTATAGATTCTTCCCGGACCCTGGGAGGGGACTATCGAGGGGCTGGACCCCCATAGTCCTCGATAAAGCCAGAGCCTCTAAGAAGTATTCGTTGTAGTTTATGGGGATCCTACTCTTTTCCCTGGCTTGTAGTTATCAGTCCTAAGGCAATTGTGTCTATGGTATCCTGGATTCTCTTTGCCAACGTTGTATGACTTAGCTCTCAGCTCACTTTGGCCATTTTCCTCTGCAAACAGTATGTAAGAAGCTATGCTGATTAATAAACTTCCTTGGCATAAGTCATCAGCTTATGTAAGACATCTATGTCCCATTATCTGTCTTTTTTATCTCTCTCCCTTTTTCCTCCCACTCAAAACTTCACTTTTTGGGACTCTTATTCTTGCAGGTTTGGGTCAGCATAGTATAGACACAGCCCTATTAGTACTCAGTCACCTACAAATAAGATATCATGGTATACACAAGCACTGAGCAAGGAGACAAATCTGTGCCAAAATCTGAACAGCAAGTTTGAAACTAATGTTGCCTACAGGAGACACTACTTGAAACAAACAAACAAAAACCCAAGAAGTGTATTTGAAAGAATACATTAAAAAGAGTTCATCCAAAAATGATAAGGAAGTTATTGCTTTTTCAACTGGGGGCAAAGCATGGACTTCATAGAAACTTAAGTAATGGAGTCCTTGGTTTTGAAGAATTATGATCTAATAAGTAAACCTTGAGAATTCAGAAAAGCAAATCTTGCAAGAGTGCAGTCCGAAAGTAGGCACTGCTCCTGCACATGAGCTCAGGAAGGACAGGCCAAGAGTCCAACCTTTAGAACACATCCAAAAACGCTCTGTGTAAATTCACTGTCCCTATTAAATAGATACATGTATATGTGTACATGTATGCAATTATACATATTATGTTTCACACACTACATGTATGTTTTTCACAGATTTGTCAACTCATGCTTTTATTAGTGATTTTGTATAAATGATTCTGCTTCTATTTCAAGAAATGAAATTCAGAGTCTGGTTAAATATTTTCGGTTCATGGGCAACATCATCTCATCTCCCACATTTCTGCTGTTTAGAGTCACACACAGGGTTCTACCTTGAAGTGAAAAAGAGTAAAGTCAAATCTTCTTGTAGGAGTAAAAGCTTGGATAGAGTCTTGGAAGTAATTATGGGATTAAACAGTTCAATTGAGGATTCAAGTTTGTGCATAGTCTCCAAAAGTAACAATGTGTCTCCTGATAGGCATGTTACAGAGATACTCAGCAAAGAGTGTAAATAACTAAACTTAGATTTGAATAAATCACTCAGGTTGATGAGGTGCTACTCAGTGGCCTTAAACGTACTTTTTAAAATGCTGATTAAGAATAACTGTACTTTTCTGGAATATATACTGAGAAGGAAACAAAATCTTTGATGCTCTCAAAGTCTACACACCAGCATTTTAGCTTCAGGTTCTAGTTTGCTAAAAGCCAGGGTCTTCACCTGATCTGCCACAAACCTGAGGTCACAAACACATGTTAGTAAAACCCAAGGGTAACCTGGCAATGATGTGAGTGTTTCAAAAATAATTCTGCCAACTGAAAGCCTTACAGTTGATCCCAATGTCCATTAGAATGGATGAACTGACATAGGGTTTAATATTTTTATAAGGGACACTGTCACAAGAAGCAAAGTAGGGAACCCAACAGCACTCACCCTCCTATAGTTAAGCATCGTCCCAACAAAAGGCAGAGGTTTGGGACCAGGAATCCCTGGCTTCTTAAAAAGTCCATGAGAAGAGGTTCCATACCTAAAACATGGAGGAAAAAGTCAGTCAGATCATAGACTAATCATACACGTAAATATTCATAATCATACACACACATAAATGCACACATTCCCACATGTCATATAAAATATACATATTTTTGTATATAATTATACACTAATTCATGTTTATTATTGAGTCAATATGTAATATCTAAGTAGATATACATGTATATGTGAATATATATATATATATATATATATATATATATATATATATATATATATATATATTTCTTGGATGCAAATATTGAGAATTACCAGAACTGATTCAGTGAGGTAACATGTGGGCAGAATATAACATAAAAATTCAGAGAACTAATCGCCTTCATATACCATCTTACTATAAACTTTTCAGCTTACAATTGATGGTCCCCGTATTAGAGCTGATATGTAATAAAACTTTATAAACTTGCATTTGAGTGTTGCTGATGGACTCACAAGACTTAGGACATAAACAAACATCAACAGTGTGAGTAATCTGCAATGCAAGGTGTACATGAATCTGCCTCAACATTATGTAAGTAGTGAACAGTGAAGTTGCTTAGAGGGGGAGGACAGCAGAGCCCCATGACAAGACTCTCTGACCTTTCCCATCCCTCAGAGTGAAAACTGTGCAGAGCTTCCTAGATGCAGTTTTTGGGTTGGGGAGATGGCTCAGCAGGTAAGAGCATTTGTTGTGCTTGTACATGACCCAGGTTCTTAGCCCCTAAATGACCTAACAACAGTTTATAATTCCAGTCCCTGAGAATTCAATGCTGTGTTTTAACTTACATGGACATCAGACATACATGTGATACGCACACATACATTCATGTGTAACATTCATAGGGGCAATATAAAAATATATTTTTTAAGATACCAATTTTGGCCGGGCGGTGGTGGCGCACGCCTTTAATCCCAGCACTCGGGAGGCAGAGGCAGGCGGATCTCTGTGAGTTCGAGGCCAGCCTGGGCTACCAAGTGAGTTCCAGGAGAGGCGCAAAGCTACACAGAGAAACCCTGTCTCGAAAAACCAAAAAAAAAAAAAAAAAAAAAAAAAAAAAAAAAAAAAAAGATACCAATTTTGGGAGTCCTCTGTTCAATTGTGGGGTTTTGATGCTGCATTTGCCTTTGAACCATTCATGCTCCTGCAAGTAACCTTTCAAACACATTTCTGTGATAACTTCATAAACTCATGTCTCTCCAGGGTAGACTTTGGAGGAATGGATACATTGGTTTGTCAGTTGTGCCCTACTGAGGTCAAAGGATATTTGCTCCATCTTTCCCAGATAACTCAAATATCACAATCTGTTATCCAAATGAACTCATGAGTCAATAAAACTACAGAAAGCATAATCTCTCCATTTTGTATCTCCCTAGACCCTAGATGGCACAAATGCAGTTTTCTGTACTTAGATGATCAGCCACAGGCACTTAGTTGACTGTCAGTAACCCAACAATTTCTGTGACAATACTCTCTGGACAGACAGGCCTGAGTCTAAGTAACATCTCAGGTGTTGTTTCCCTCATTGTGGGTTCAATATTCTGCACACCTTCCTATCCCAATGTGACAAACTAATGACAGAAAACAAGCATGAGAAACAATGGACTGTAATCATTTTAAGCCTGCATCGAATTGTTTCCCATTGTTGGAATTTTAACATTACTTGAAAACACTTGGCTGAAAAGCACAGTGAATTAAATGTTTAGGTTACAGCAGAAATTTATTCAGCTGTGGAAGTATGAATTTCCATTGGATTATACATTTTGGTTTTCTGACAGGGAAAATGGCCTGAGAATCATCCCATATCTAAGGCGACAGAGGAGGCTTCCAACCAATTACCCACGGGTACAGGAGCACCAGGATGGTAGCCAGCAATGCCTATGCTTCTGTGGAAATGTTTGGAATCAGGTTCATTGCTCTTTTCCTTCAAGAAATCTCTTTCTGACTTTTCCTAATTGGTGAAGATCTGAGTTCTCCTTCTGAGTCCAGGTGTGAATTCCTCAACACAATCTGCGGTATTTTTGTTCTAGGAAAAGGGGCGGAGCAGTCACTACTGCCAGTAGAAAGACCAACTGGGGTTCTTCCATTGGTATGAAGAATATGAGTTATATCTTCAGTTGACAGTTCCTAATAGTTCATGTTAACCTACATTTTGAATTTTATTTTGTTTTTCTAGGAAATTAATGAACAAGTAAACCATTGTCCTTGGTAAGACCACAGGTCACTTTTGTCAGAAATGCAATAGAGTGATTGACATTAAATTTCCTTTAACATTTACATGGCTGTTTGTATTGCAAAACACATTAAATCTTTGCACACAAGCTCCATTTATAAATATTAGCACATGCATATTTGTCTCTGTGGAACCCTGTCTATGCCCTAGAAGATGAATGGTTGCATTTAATAACATTGACAAAAAAAATAAGTCACATCATTTTCAGACAAACTGAAGTTTCCCAGAATATGAAGTTTCCCAGAATATGTTAGTGTCACAAGCCCAAGCTTGAATTCTTCACTTCTTTCCCTGTGCATTTCCTCTCTCTGTTGTATGTGATGGTATGTTGGTCATCTGTACCTGTGAATCTGTGTGTACCTACAGCTTGTGTATGTGTCCATAACAAAGGACTTAGCTCTGTATTTATTGGACAGCACAGAAAGCATGGCATGTGTAATGGATGAGGGACTCTTTACAGAAATCTTTAACAGAGTTTTATGTTGGGGAGGAAATAATTTATTGACCCCAACAAACCTGAAACACTCAGAATACCAAAAAAGTACTGCAAGCATATACTGCCAAGCTATATCTCTGTGTTATTTGTAACATGAATGGTCGATATTTATTTATAGAGTCTTCCAATCTATGGGCTGCTTTCAGCAAATGATTACCACCACAGACCCACACACACACACATGCATTACTGAGTCAGGGGCATGGAAGGATATATAATTTAAGATAAAAAATATGCATTAGCTTAGGTTGTAAAAGTTCATTAATGGGAAATCAAAAGTAAGTGAAGTTAGTTGTGAAATTGTAGTCTTAAAGGCAGTTTAAACAAATAGGTTGAATATATTGTAGGGTATCAGCATAAATCTCAAGGTATATTATTAACTTAGTTGTCTGGTCCAGAAAAAATTAAATATCTCTGAAGGTAAGAGAAAATAAAACTGTAAACTACATAACATTGTATCACTATATAGACCATATCAAATTAGACATCCCATTTGGTTGGTTGAGCTGAGTTGAAGAGACTATTTATTTCACAAATGACTTTCTAATGGTCCACTATATTTTATGCTCCATGCGAATAATATAACAGATGGGTTCACTGACCCTGTATGTACACTCACACAATACCTTGCCAAAGAAATATAATTTTGCCTCAGGTGATGTTAGAAGCAAGCAGACATGTTCATGTAGTCTTGTTCTGAATACATGCCTAATGCAGTTGAGGGATAATCAGAAATATGAAAGAAAAACAGAAATTGTCTGCCATCAAAGAACAAATGAAAATCTTGGAAACAATCTGTGAAAAGAATACGATTGGTAGCTAGCTCAGGAAATCTTAATGAAAGCCTGTTTTGTTTTATTGACTTTAACTGCTTAATATGGGTTATATTAGTATCTCTGGCATATAGAGGTAGAAACTGAAGCCCAGTGCTTGAAATCTGCTTTCCAATAGCCATAGATCATAGGAGAACATAACGGACTCTCACATATAAAGGTAACAAGAAAGCAGGTTGAAATATTTTGGTTCCCAAGTACATCAATATTCAACAGCTGTCATTCTAAAGAAAGCACAATAATAAGAAACATGCAGATATAAGACTACAAACACTTATCTCTTGAATTCTTCTATCTCCCATGACTTCAGCCTCAACAGTTTCCTATAGATAATCTAGAATGTAGGACTTGCTGTGTGACACTATTCTTGGGATGATGTGAACAAATGTCTACTCACCCCAGACAGCGAAGCAATGACAGACCAAAGTAAGAACACCACAAAAGTTCTACTTGATGAACCAATGTGATTTATTGGGGAAGAAATGACTCAAAGGCAGATATATTACCATGAGCCCACCTCAACATCTGTGGTGGCTCACAAAAACTGGAGACCTGGAGCACACAGCACAGATAGAAGGCAGCCTGACATATTGGAGTGTCTATTCTAGGCAGCTCTTCTGGTCTGTGGGTGTCTCTCATTAGTTCTTATTGCTTATATATCTTGGAGAGGGAGGGGGTAGTGAAATTTGTAAGTTTCAGGGACTGCTTGGAAGACTTTGAGTTGTTTGCTTCCTTAAATTAGCAGCTTCTCTGCAGAATGGAATGCTTTTACCTCCTCTTAGAGTAGTGGTTGTGAACCTTCCTAAAGAGGTGAGCCTTTAATACAGTTCCTGATGTTTTGGTGACCCCAACCATAAAATTATTTTTTTCCTACCTCACAACTGTAATTTTGGTACTCTTGTCAATCATAATGTAAATATATGATAAGCAAGATATCTGATGTGTGGTTACCATGTAAAGGTTGCTAAACAATCAAAGAGGTTGTGACTCATAGGTTGAGAACCACTGCCTTAACCATCATATGTCATAAAGCATTTAGTTACTCATAACTATCATATTGTTATTGTACCTGTAGGCAATTTTTGTCTGACAGGTTGGGATTGCAGCACACAGGCTCCAACACTGCAGAAGATTACTGCTGTCTCTCCTGCAACAGCCTACAGCACCTTTGGGCAGTATGAAAGCAAAATGGGAAATAGAAAGTTTTCTGACTTCTCTATGGAAATGGACTCATTTTTTGCAGAGGAAATTTCAATGGAGTATAGTAGTCAGGCTTCACTGAAGTTCATTCTAATTTGTATAATCCAGGTCTCCAGTGAAAGAGAAATAAATGAAGCGGTGATGTGGTGATATATTGTGTAAACTAATAAAATTTTCTTGAAGATCAGAGAAAAAGAACAGACATGAATTCATGAAAAAGCCACTTACTTGTGGCTTTGCTGTCCCCTGCACATTTCCAAGATGCACACAGCCAGAGTCCCAGCCTACGTGGGCTAGATTCCCTACCCGGATGGCTAAGTTTCTGTTGTAGGATTTCTGCAGCAAACTCCCCAGGCCCAGGCTCCAAACATGACAGAATTAGCTGCTTTCTCACATCCACCTCTACAAACATCTGGCTCTCCAGTTTCTTCCTTTTGGCTTTCTCTGGGACCCATCCTTGGGCTGCTGTCACATTGTCAATTGAATCATCATTGTCAGCAGTTTTGGTGAGTCAATTAAGATTTCTTAAAGGAAAGTTTTTCCCGCATCAAAAAGTTGGCAACATTTTTACAATGGAGGAAGTTTTTTCTCTGTTTGATAATATGATTGATGTTCTGAAAATGGAACAAATAAATGAGAGAATGATTAATGTTGATGAGATTTATGTAATGTAAATTATAAATATTATTTGTTTGATCATTAAAATTGCTCATTAATATTAGTGCCAAGATATAAGTTTTAGAAAAACCTGTTAAAACATATCATAGAATTATTCAGACCCAGACAGAGGAATTTAAAGGAGAACCAATCTCAGCATTGCCTTATAAGGTTACAGAACAACAGCGTAAGGCTTTCAAATAGTCAACGTTAATCTATCCAGTAACCTTAGGGGAACTGCCCAGTGACAGATATCCTCAAGGCTATGTAAGAGCTGACTGGACTCCTGTGCAAATGTTAGATTTGAGGAGATTCAAAAAAGCAATAGTCTCCTATGACATCCACCCATCTATCCTGAAGCAAATGTTAAACTTGTGGTCAACTTGTAATAGAATTGTCCCTCAACACTGGAGAGATATGGTTACAGCTGTCTTAGAGGCTGGTCCCCAATTACAATGGAGGACTTGGTAGAAAAATGAAGCTAAGATCGTTGAAGAATGAAATAGAGTTAGAGGTATGGAAATTTCCCAAGATCAGCTTCTTGGAGAAGGTGATTATGATGATATACAAATACAATCTTTATATTATGACTACACCCTAACTTTATGCTGCATGGCAGCCTTGAATGCCTGGGACAGAATTGAAAAGGTAGGAAAGGAAATTAAATCATCTACAGGGTTATACAGGGTCCAAAAGAAACTTTCACTAATTTTTTACAAAGACTGACTTCAGCAGTAAATAGAATGATACCAAATTCAGAAGCTAGACAGATAATAATTGAATCTCTGGCTTTTGAAAATGCAAATGTACAATGCAAATGGGTAATTAGGCTGTTAAAGGCAATATCAGCACCTTTGGAGAAATGGATTTGAGATACAATAATATTGAATCTCGTAAGCATGATGATTCTTGGATCTTAGAGGTTATTTCCAGAGGTTTGAAAAAATAGTAATGTCAAATGCTTTAATTGTGGTAAATAATTCAACTAAAAAGGAGCTATAGACAGGGTGTTCCTACAAATAGTGGTTTTTCAAGGAACAATGGGAACAGAATGCCCCTCCCTTCTGAATTATGCAGAAGATGTGGTAAAAGCAAACATGAGAGTAATGAAAGTGATAAAGGTAATCCTTTGCCTTTGGGGTTGAGAAACTCCCTTAGTGGCTTCTCAAGGATCCCTATGTCAAATTCAGTTCAGTCCTATCCTGTCACCATGGAAGAAAGTCTTTACCAGAGCAATTAAAGAAACTAATACCTATTATACAAACCATACAGCTCTGGATGATAGAACAGTTTTAGAAAATAAAACAAAACTTTAAGGAGAAATTATAAATCAAAATTGATAAAGATTAGAAAATGGAAACTCCCCAAATTTAGGATTGTAGAAGTGTTTTATTTTTGTCCTTCAGGAATATGAAGGCACCCAGGTAAGGAATTTGAAGAACACTGGACAAATGAGATATCTGAAGAAAAAGGACAAATCATCCAAAAATATCCCAAGAAAAAGATATTCTGCAGTAGACCATACTAAGCTTAATAGCGACCTTAATGTCTTTGAAAAGATGATGTGATCCCACAACTGTGATTCCATGAGGACAATGACAATGCCATTAAGAGCCAGCCAGCACCGGTAAAACTAAAAGGACCAAGAGCTCCTATAAGACAAAGAGTGTCAATTGGACCAAGAGGGGCCCCCTCAGACACAGACACCACTTGGATAGAGTGGAAGAAGAAATGAGAAGATGACAGTGCAAAAATACAGTCAATAACATAAAAACCAAAATGGAACCACCAGAACATAGTGGTTCCACTTCAGCAAGACCCAAACATCCCAATACAGAAGAAGCAGAAGTAATCAACCATAAAAATGATTTTAAGAAGATAATAGAGGCCTTCAAAGAGGAAATAAAAAATTCTCTTAAAGAAATAAAAAAAGACAAACAAAAAATTGAAAGAAATCATAGATGGAATAAACAAAATATTCCAAGATAAAACCAGATTTAAACAATATCTATCCACAAATCCAGCCCTTTAATATTAATGGACTTGATTCGCCTATAAAAAGACACATGAGCACTCACAAGGCCTATATGGAATCAGTGGATATTAAACTACAACAACAAAACACATGAAATGAGGAGGGAAATTTTATGAAGGGTATAGTAGAAGAACTGAAGGTGAGGGAATGGGGTGTGTATTTGTTCAAAACTTTATATAGTCTTTGTTGAAAGGTGTATAATGCTTTTGTGGATTTTGTTTGTGTTTTCCTACTCCTCTCGCTTAACTTTCATTCATGTGTAGCTTATTCTTGGCTGTGACCTAATGGATGTGCTTACATTTCTCTTCAATGTGAAGGGTACCTTTCATAATCTCATATAAATTATAGCTTAGTATGAATTCATATTTATGGAATGTTTTCTTTCTTTCTCTGTTATGACTAACAGAATGGCCAAAAGACATTTAAGGAATTGTTCAACATCATGAGTCATCAAGGAAATGCAAATCAAAACAACACTGAGACACCATCTTATGTCTGTCAGAATTGCTACCAGCCAAAACATGGATACCAGCTTTTGTTGGAGAGGATGTAGAGCAAGGGGAACACTCCTCCACTGTTGGTGGGAGTGCAAACTTATATAGCCACTTTGGAAATCAGTATGGCGGTTTCTCAGAAAACTGGGAGTCAGTTCACCTCAGCACCCAGCAATACCACTCTTAGGCATATGCCCTAGGAATGCTCAATCATATCACAAGGACACATGCCCAACTATATTCACAGCAGCATTGATTGTAATAGCCAGAACCTGGAAACCACCTAGATGAACGTCAGCCAAAGAATGGATAAAGAAAATATGGCCCATATACACAATGGGATAATACTCAGCAGGAAAAATAAACAATGACATCATGAGATTGCAGGAAAATGGATGGAACTAGAGGTAACCCAGACTCAGCAGGACAAACATGGTATGTACTCAATATCATAAGTAGATAATAGATGAAAGGCAAAAGAACCAGACTATAACCCAAGGCTCCAGCGAGGCTACCTAACAAGGAGAACCCCAAGAGTGACACATGGATCTCCCTTGGAAAAGATAATAGATGAGTAGACTGGAAGTGAGGGGGGCAATTGAGAGTAGGGGATGGGGGATGAGAACCTAAGGGAATGGGATGGTCAAGCTGAAATAAGAACGGAGTGAAAGAGTAATGAAAATGATACCATGATAGAGGGAGATATAATTGGTATAGGGAGAAACTGGGTGCTAGGGAAATTCCCAGGAATCCACAAGAATGACTCAAACTTAGACCACTAGCACTAATGGAGAGGGTGCCTGAACTAGCCTACCCTGGTAATCAGAGTAGTGAATAACCTAACTGTTATCATAGAGCCTTCATCTAGTAACTGATGGAAGCAAATCCAGAGATCCACAGCCAAGCACCAGGCTGAGCTCCAAGAGTCTAGTTGAAGAGAGAGAAGAGGGTTTCTATGAGCAAGGGGGCATCAAGATCATGATTTGGTTGTACAGCGACAACCAAATCAAATTACTGGGAACTCATGAACTGTGGACCAATAACTGTGGAGCCTCCATGGGACTGAACTAGGCCCCCTGCATAGGTAAGACAGTTGTGTAGCTTGATCTGCTTAAGGAGCCTGCTGGCAGTGTATTCAGGATCCATCCCAAGGGCATGAGCAGGCTTTTTGTAGCCCACTGCCTATGGTGGGACACCATACACAACCTTGGAACAGGAGGATGGGCTTGGACTTGCCTCAACTGAGTGTATCGGGCTCTGCTGACTCTCCATGGGAGGCCTTGCCATGGAGGAGGTGGGTATGGGAGGTGAGATTGAAAGATGGATGGGGGATGGAAAGAGGGAGGGGTGGGGATCTGCAATTGGTATGTAAAATAAATAGAAAATCTCTTAATAATAAAAATATAATAAATGGGACTGCAGGATCACTTTTCTCATCCATGTTGTGATGTTGCCATGTTTGAACTTATGTCACACTCCCCAAGAGCTCATCTGTGTAACTACACTATCATGTCTGTTTCTCTGCAGATGACTGCTCTCTCTGGCATTACAGTCTTTCTATCCCCTCTTCCTTGATGATCTTTGAGCCTTAGGGGTTTGTGGTAATATAAAAATGTAGAGAGTCCTAATGTACTACCCAAGCTCCAATATATGGTCTTGCACCCATGGGCACACAGTCAGGCCTATATGGAATCAGTGGATATTAAACAACAACAACAACAACAAAACACATGAAATGAGGAAGGAAGAGTTATGGAGGGTATAGAAGAAAAACTGGAGGTGAGGGAATGGGGTGGGGGTTTGATCAAAACACTTTATATAGTATTATGAACATACAAAAAAGAAGAAACAAAACACTTTATATAGTATGTATGAACATACAAAAAAGAAGAAAGTACAGGGGCTAGTCAGATGCTCATTGGTTAAGAGAGAGTTCTGCTCTTGTAAATGGTACAGTATTTGGTTCCGAATATACACATTAGGTGGCTTGGAACTACTTGTAACTCTAGTTTAAGGGAGATTCTTCACCTCTGGTTTCTGTGGGCACCTGCAAACATGTACATGCACATACACATGGACACATGAGCACAATTTTTAAAATAATAAAAACATCTTTTTATAAATTGAAAAGTGAAAAGAAAGACTTTCATAATTCACATCCATGGGATAAGTAGTGCTGGCATTATTTTTCATTATTACTTTAAAGATGTGAAAACAGACACATTGGAAGAAGCTTTTGCTAATGATGAAGCCATAAAACAAAGAAATGGGGAGAGTGCTTATAAATCTGAATTCTACTAGGGGAAAACTTGCTTAGTGTCAGGAGTCAGATGAGTAACTCTGAGGCATCAGAGTTTTCCAGGACATGTTTACTTGCACTCTGCCCAAGTAATCCCAAGGTCATTAAAAGTGACAGAATGTGTCCATAGCTCCAACAATTTCACCATGTAGCCTTTACAAGAATGTGGGTTAACTGAGCTCATGAACTCATGTAGCGAAAGTATTACAAATACCTCTGATGTGTTACAACAGAGCCATTTCATCACCAGGAAATCAGAAAAAAAACCCACAAGATAACAGGAGAAGCAAATATTACAAAAATTCCTCCCAAAATTATCATTCCCCAAAATGACCTCCAATCAGAATAGATTAGATGAAATACCAAAGTCCTCAAATGAATGATTATATGTATTGCCAACAAAATTAAAGAAAAAAGTTAACTCCCCCCAAAAAACTCATGATGACACAAAGAAACAGTTAAATGAAAAGGAGAAAGTGAATTAAACAAACGTGAAATAGGAATTCAGTGAAGAGCATACTAAAATGTTTGAAGGGAACACATTCAGTGTAATAAAGGGCTTTGTGGAAAGCCTTGCCAATAAAATGTATCAGGGCAGACTTTGAGCTTGAAGACAAAATGGCAAAATTAAAACATTCCAATGAGTAGAGTGATGCCCTGGGCTGATGTGGGTGCTGGGAACCAATCCAGGGTCCTCTGAAAAAGCAGCAAGTGCTCTTATGTTTTGAGCCATCCTTCCAGTGCCCCTGCCTTTCTCGAGACAAATGTCATTATATACCCCTCACTTGCCTGGAACTCACTATGTAGATAAATGTAGTCTTAAACTTACAGTGCTTGCTTCTGACTTCCAAGAACTGGGAATAAAGGTATGCACTAACACTCTGGAGAAGAGCAAAATTCTCACGGGAAATTTTTAATCCAGAAAAGTTTGGGATTATATACTCCAACTTTTGAAAGACACTAGGAAACTAGATTATTATACCAAACAATGATTTTCTGTCATAATAGAGAAAGAAAAGAAATCATTCCACAAAAATGAATTCATACCCACTAAGCTATAAATTACATAAGATTCTGGAAGGTGCTCTTCACATTGGAGAGACATGTATTCACATCCATTAGGTCACAGGCAAGAATAAATTACACATGAATGAAAGTTAAGAAAGAGAGGAGTAGGAAAACACTAATCAAAATCCACAAAAAATTATACTTATTTCAACAACACCTATTATTATTATTCTAAATTGCCCAATCTAGGACAGACCAGGGAAAACAAAGATTGCTCAGTAGTTAAGAGCACTGGCTCCTTTTCCAGTGAACCCAGGTTCTATTTCCAGGATGCACATGGTAGCTCGTAACAATCTGTAACTCCATTTTCAGGGGTCCATCATTCTTCCTGCACTCCATGGACATCAGAAGTGCAAGTGGTATACAGATGTATATGCAGGCATACCACCCATTCACATAAAATGAAAGCAAATAAAAAATTAAGCAACCATACTTTTAAAATGGATGAAAAGGCAGTAACAAGCCTAGGAAGATTGATCCATAAAGTACTTTCCAGGTGTTCAGATGTTGACAATCTCATCAACAATTCAACCACTTAAAAAGTGGAGACTGGGCATCTTCAGAGCAAATTAGCTAGTTAGATTTCACTGTACAAGCAAGCTCTCAGTTTAACTAATAGACTCCACCTCAATGGATAAAGTGAAGAATGACACAAGGAAATTCCTGATACAAACCTTGGGCATCCAAATGCATGCCGACATATATGTACATGCACCTCTCCACAAACACATATGAACAACATACACACATACACACACATACATACCTTGCAAATAATGGGTTCAGGAACAATCTTGCATCAGAGAAAAGTGTGTTGTCATAAAAGACAGGCACTCCCTTAGAATGAAAAGAATGAAAAACATTTTTTTTCTCTCTGAGGAAATGGAGCTAAAAAGAAGCAGGCATCACTGTTAAAATTCATGATAGTTTAGGACCTTGACTCATATAGGGAATGGAGACATGGCTTGGGGATTAAGAGCAAGCATGTGGTGTTTACTTATAGGGGACCTGTGTTGAGTTTTTAGAACATTAATGTTGATAAATCCTTTAAAAATAACACATATGCACAGGGGTTAAGAATACTAGTTGCTCTTGCAGAGAACCTGGATTCAATTACCAGCACACCACATGGAGGCTCACACTCATCTGTAACTCTAAGTTCTGTTGTCAGTGCATATGTGTGGTGCACAGACATAAATGCATATAAAACATCCACATACATGAAATAAAAATAAACAAGTAAATGTAAAAACTGGGAAAACTTGTGGTATGCTGTGAAAGCAGTCTTAGAAGGATATTTATACATCTAAGTTCCTACATTTAGAAGTCACAGATGCCTTGAATAAATAGCTTAATTATATAATCTCAGGCACTGGAAAAACCATACCAAACACCAAATCAGTAGGAAAAAAAGAGAGAGAGAATTAAGAGGAAGGCAAAAATTAAGGAAATATAATTAGGTTAAAAAAAAAAACCACAAAGAATGAATGAAGCAGTAAGTTCGTTGAATGGATAAACATCATCAATAGACAAAGCCACCAAAGGAAAGTAAAAAGGTCAAATTGATAAACTAGAGATGCCAATGACATCATGGATATCCAGGAACATAAAATCCAGAGAATTAGGAAGAAAATATGAAAACCATTATTTCACTAAATTCAAAATCTGAGAAAAGAAGTATGAATTTCTAGACACAGTTATATTCCATAATGAAAGCAATAATTAGAGCAGCTCTGAAACAAGAAGATATAAGATTAAAAGAGTTAATTTTTAAAATCTCCTTATTTAAAATTGAGGGTATAAATGAACTGGTGATTTTTACAAGATCCTCAAAAAAATAGACCATCTTGCATATTTACATTGATTCACAACAGTGGCAAAATTATAGTTATGAAGTAGCAAGGAAAATAATTTTATGGTTGGTGGCCCTCACAACATAAAGAACTGTATTGAAGGATGGCATTGTTAGGAAAGTTGAGAACCTCTCTCTTGTTTCAAGTAGTACTTCTTGAGTCTTCCTCCAGAAACAGATGTATCAACTCATAAGAAATTGTTACACAGCACACCTGTAGCTGCAGAGGTTCGCCAAAGGGTCTGGGACTCGGTGTTTCTTGAAATCAGGGGGACATAGTGAGGCTAGTGATTAGCTCTTTCTCCCTGGAAGATAGATTATCCCAGGAGAGGAGAGGCAGCTAGAAGAGGATCCTGGCAGTGCATTTTTGATGAAGCAGGAATTGAATAACAGTAGGGCAACTCCTGGATGTTTTTGATTTTGAGACCAAAAAACCTATGTCCTTCATGGAAATGCTAACAAATTGGGGAGACTCTGGATATACTCTGCAAGAGAGCATGGTTTAAAGCAGAAGATGAAACTAGAGCTCTCCAAATGTTGTCAACTTGACCTTGCACAACATATGGACACACTAGATCTGGTTGTTCTCCAGGTAATGGACATTCTGTGGTCCCTTCTCTTCCTTTGTTGGTGACAGCTGCATATGAGGTAGGATATAGAGTCAGGGAAAATATGGGACACGGGAAGAGACAGGAGCCCTTCCTCCAGGAGTCTGCTAGAATCCTCTCTCTATTTGAGACTCAATAATTCCAGTACAATTAACATTTGCTTAGGGCCTTTCTCCTTTCCCAGTTATAAATTACAGTTTTCTAAGAATATCACTAAAACCCCACTTACAATAAAAGACATGTTGTAAATGCCTTCTTGCTCATCCTTCTGCTTTATCAATCCATCCTTATAATCCCATCCAAGGCACTTCCAGAGCCACCCTACAGTCAAACTTATAGGCAAGATAAAGGAGGCTGAGGAGATTGCTCAGTGGCTAAGGCACTTGCTATGCTTGAAGCACAAAGGTAAAGATAGACAAAAAACCTTGGGGCTTATTGGCCATTTAGTCCTGAGGAAATGATGAACTCCAGGTTCACTAAGAGAACCTGTCTTAAAAAAAAACATAAGAGAAATGGTGGGAGATACTGGACACTAACAGTCTGTCTTCTACAAATGCATGAACAAGTAGGTATACCAAAATGTGTACCTGCTCACACATGCCCCATTCTCCATATGAGGTAGAGAGAATACCTACATCTCAATGGTGTTAATGAAAATTTATTGACATGGAAACCAAGTCAAGAGAAACACATGTCTGCAAGCTGACTTAAAATGACATTGATGTTAACAAAGGACCCAGAATGTTAATGAAGTGCTAAAAAGAGGCAAAGTAGCTGGACATTTTGTCACAGGTCAGTTGTAATCCCAGCATGTGGGAAACAAGACAGAGTCTTCATTAAATTAAAAAGACTGGTTAAAGTGAAGCAAATTTTAATAGGATTTTGGAGAAAAGGACACCAGAATAAAGAAAAAGCAAAAATGGCTGCCATAATGATGTGGCACAAGATTTATTTGTTTTTGCTTTTTTTTTTTTTTTTGAGACAGAGCTTCTCTATGTCCTGCTCCAGCTGTCCTGAAACCTGGCCTTGAACTGAAAGAGATCTGTCTGCCTCTGGTTCCTATGTGCTGGGATTAAAGTCATGAGCCACCATCACCTGGCAAGATAATGGATTTTAAAGTCCCTAATCATGAGAAGTTCCTGTCCTCTTTTTCCTATGGGCTGACAGAGTCACAATCTTTGTGTTTTTCTTGCATCATCCCATTACCAAATTCCCTATTTTATTGGTTCAGGATACCAATTTTATTTGATATACATATTTGGGGACTTGAGAATGCCTCATTTTTGCTTCTGGGTCCAGTAATATAGCAGACTGCCTGAACCTTGTCAACACCCAGAATTCTGAAACCACCGTGTGTTAAACTCCCAGGTATGAAAGAAAGAGACAAACTCTCACTTTGATCTTTGAATCTTTGCATTAAATGCACCTCTAACTGAAAACTCACCATAATGTTTATTGGTCTGTTGATCAAGACATAACTAATATCTGATGTGCAGGATGTCTAATATGTGACTCATGTAGCCGAAGACACACAGGTTAAGAACTGCAGGTTTAGATGGACAGATCATAAATACCCTTAGATTTATGTTTATCAGTTCAGTCCAAATCATCAAAGCAGATGAAAAAATATTTAGTTTTCTCTGCAGAAACCCATTGATTTCATGTTAGTTAAATGGAGACAGAGCATTTAGTATTAGCCTAAGAAAAGATATGAAGGTAATAATTTCCTGAGACTAAACCAGAGAAGATTCTTGCTTGAAGGACTTCAATTTGGAATCTAAATCATATATATTTAAGACCTGGATTAAAAAGCAACACACAAACAAACAGAAAGGAGGCTGATGGGACGGCTCAGCAGATGAAGGCACTTGCTGCCAAGTCTGACAACTTGAGTTTGGTCCTGGGATTCACATGGTGGTGGTGTTCCCAGAGTCTGGACCCCCAAAGACCAAGAGAACAGATCTAATACAAAAGCAAAGAGTCTTTTATTGCAAGTTAATTCGGTCCTCTCCTTCCTACTTTCACAGCAATGGAGCAGGGGAGACCTTGAGTAGCAATGGAGCAGGGTATTTATAGGGAGTAAAAGAAGGGGGATTTGGGGCTCTATGGGTCGCATAGGAACAAACTCTGGTGTACCTCCCAGCCAGACTTGCTGTCATTGGCTTACTTGGTCAGTTGCAGCTGCAGGAAAGTTATTATCTCTTATAGTGGTTGCTGTGGTTACTACATTTTATCTTTATTGTGAGCCTGCTAGTTGTAACCTTCAATTAGTTTCTTTTACCATGTGTGTATTTTTGGTGTGGTTTTCTTAGTAATTAGAGCTAGGCCCAAGGTCAGTGGCTCAAGGGCACATCTTGCTGAGCCAGGTGCCTACATCTTGCTGGGTCTTTTCCACAATCTGTCATGGCTGCAGCATGGCCAAAGCAGGGTCTGGGCAAGGACCTGGGGTCCTCATTTCCCCCTCTAGGTGTTAACTTAAGAGGACTCAATCATGGGTTCTCTCTGAGGGTCCTGAAGGGAAGGTACTGAGGCCTCAGCACCATCACCTGTACTGTATTTATCCATTCCTTAACAAAGGAAACTAATTTGTTCAGAATATAGGGACCAAAGGTTAGTAAGAGTAGATCAGTATGGGACCCAGCAAGGTGGAAATCAGAGTAGTCAACTATGGGCACGAGTTGAACAGTGCCTCAAACCAGCTCTGTGTTTGTTCTTGTTCATTTTGCATTTGCCAACCCTCTCTGAACTTTGCCAGTGATTCTTTTATCATCCCTGAATAGTTAACATAGAAATAACATTCTTCTCCAAGAGTTGCACATAGCCCCTCTTGCTGTAAGAATATGAGGTCCAACCCACATTTGTTTTGTAATACCACTTTAGCAACAGAAGACAGGAAGGCTTGTAGGTGGGCAATAAAGTTTTCAAGCATTCCTATGTCTATATTGATGGCAGCTCGTAGGTCATTGTAATATTTGTCTTGTACCTTTAAAGATGATATCCCAGACCCTGCAGCTGCCAGTTGAAGGCTTAGGAGGACACCTAACATGAAGGTTGTCATGGGCTGTCTTTTTAGTCAAACTCGGTTCCCCTCTAACCTTTGGTATAAATCTTTTTCTTGATGATAGATTGTTTTGGAACCAAACATATCAATATGCAAAAGTCTTTGGTCTGACTCAATAACTGCCCATGGACACCGAGAGCAATTCCAATGGAGCATGCCCACCAGCATGTCCTCTGGGAGAAGGAGGTATCTGTGGGAAGCATCTGAATTGTCTAATTATATAGTGGCTAGTTAGAGGCAGGCACAGTTCCTAGGTAGAGTCCCATTTCTGCAAGACACAGTAGAATGAATCTGCCCCCTCCTTTCTGTTGTCAACAGCACTGAGAAGGTTGGACAGATTCAGTATAATTTCTCATGGCATCTATTCCCTCATAGTAGGGGGTCTTAGTGTCAAAGCATAATAAACAGGAATGGGTGAGATTTGGTTTAGAAGCATTTAGGACTTGGTAGGGGCCTCTAACAGTTTTAAGAGAGAGTCTGGCTCTGGTATGGTCTGAGCAGACAGCATAGTGGGGAGGTGAGGTGCAGTGAGGGGTGTAACAATCGATAGGAGAGCTGGGATGGCATGGGACCAGTCAGTGTGTTCTCTCTGGGACAGGGGCCAGTTCAGGTGGGGCCAGCACTCAGTTGGGTCCTATCTTTTGGGGATCCTGACCTCCTGGGGTGTGGTAGGGATTAAGGCTATCAACCAAAGAGTGACTAGAGCCCCTGCATCATTTACAGACTCACATAGTCTAATGCCCCATATTTTACAGATATCCCAATCTTTTGCTTTTTACCTTGTATTATGAAGGTTATTTTTACATTCATCTCCCCACATAATCCTCCTATTCTAATCTACCCTCTGTCTCTCTATAACAATGTTATATTTCCCCTTCCTTGAGAGATCCTTTCTTTCACACTGCATAGTAGGTACCTAACCTCTGACTCTATTCAGAATATAACACTCATTTCAAAGACTTAACAGTCTTTGAATGTCTTTAACATCCTCATATAAGACAAAATATTTGTCTTTTGTGGTCTGTGTTTCTTCATTCAGGGTGATTTTTTTGGTTCCATCTATTTACATGTAAATTTTATTTTTCTTAACTGTCTTATGATATTTCACTGTGTAAAAGTAGCATATTTTTGTTTTCCACTCATCAGTTGATGAAAATCTAGGCTATTTCTAATTTCTGCTATTTTGAAAGGGTTAGCAATGAACATTGATAAGCAATTTTCTCTATAGTATGATATGGACTCCTTTTGTTATAAGCTCACTGGTGGTATAGCTGGATCTTAGAGTGTATCCATTAGCAGCTTCCTCAGGGAGTGATTTCCATAGTCATACAAATATGCACTCCAATTAGCACTAAAAAGTGTTTCTTTTTCCTCACATCTTCAATAGCATGAGGTCCTATTTGTTTTATTGATGTTTGCCATTGTGACTGGTGTAACGTGAAATGTCAAAATAGTTAAATTTGCATTTTCTCATGTTGAAAGATGCCATATATTTCATCAGATGTTTCTGGGCTTTTTATGGTTCATCTTTTGAGAACTTTCTGCTTACCTCTATACCCAATTTTAAAATTGCATTGTTCATTTTCTCAATTTTCATTTCTTTTAAGTTGTACATATATCCTAGATACTAACCTACTACCAGATATATGATTGATAAAGATATTTTACCAATATGTATATTGTCTCTCTGTATGGATACTTGTGTCCTTTGCCATACAGAATATTTTGAGCTTCATGAGGTCCCATTTTTTTAATTATTGATCTTATTTCTTGTGCCATTAATGTATTAATTAGAAAATACTCTCAGTGCCAATGAGTTCAAGTGTATTCCACATTTTCTCTTTTATCAGATTCACTGTGTCTGGCCTTATGTTGAGATCTTTGGTCCATTTTAATTGGACTTTTTTTCAGGGTATTTAACATGAATCTATTTAAATTCTTCTACATGCAGTAAAGCAGTTTTATCAGCACCACTAATGAAAATGCTATCTCTCCTCCAGTGTGAATTCTTTGCTTTTCTGTCAGAAATCATAGAAGTGTGGACTTAAGTGTAAGTCTTCAGTTCAGTACCATTGGTCAATGTGTCTGTTTTTATGACAATCATAATATTTTTATTACAACAGTCTGTAGTACAACTTGAAGTCCAGGAGGGTGATACTGCCAGTAGTTTTTTATTATTCATAGTTTTAGTTTTTGTGTGCATGTGTGTTATTTTAAATGCAGTTGACTCCCATGAGCTCATAGGGAGTGGCATTATAGGAGGTGTGGTTTGGTTGGAGGAAGTATGACACTGTGGTTTTGTCTTTGAGGTCCTTTATGCTTAAGCTATGTCCAGTGTCTCAGACAACTTCCTGTCACTGGCAGGTCAAGAAGTAGGATTCTCAGCTCTTTCTCTAGCATGTGTCTGCCTATATGCCACCCACCTTGAAGATAGTGGACTAAACCTCTGAAACTATAAACCATCTCAGTTAAATGGTTTCCTTAAGAAGAGTTGCCATGGTCATGGTGTCTTTTCAGCAGATCCTAACTAAGACACAGTGTATCTGTATATGTGTCTGTGTTTCCATATGAAGCTGAATATTTTACTTCTTGTGAAGTCTGTGTTGGATGTGTTTTGGTGGGTATTGAATCTGTACATGGCTTTTTGCAGCAGGGCAGTTTTTACTAGAATCATCCTACTGATCAGAGAGGATGGGAGAATGTTACATCTTCTGGTATTATTGTCAATGTCTTTCTTCAATGACTTAAAGTTGTTTTAGTTTTCAAAAATACAAATCATTCACTTGTCTGGTTAGAATTATCACAAGAAACTGTTTAAAGAATAAAAGTCTTATCTTGTTATTAGTCCTTATCTTGCAGTCATTTCAGAAGGAAAATTAAAAAAATATTCAAATCCTATTTACAATGCAAAGGAATTCAAAAGCATTAAGAATGACATTTCTTGATTCAGACAAGCCTTTGAAAATATCATACAGTTTTTGGTAAACCCAAAGCCCTATCCTCTTGCATCATTTTAATGTTTTGATATCTGTTCACTCCATCTTTCCAGAAGTAATTCATTTTTAATAAAGGAAATCCCGTCAGATCTCTTATTTTGACTTCTATAAGTCAGACTATTTTAGTTATTTTACTCAGAAAAAAAGCATTAGAGCTGAAAAGATATTTCAGTGGATAAAGGAACTTGACACTCAGCCTGACTAGCTGAGTTTGACTGGTGTGACCCATATGATGGCAGCAGAGAAATGACTCATGAAAGTTGTTCTCTTACCTCTGTCCCAGTGCAGTGACATGAGATGGAGCCTACATAAGTACACAAATTAAAATTTCTATATACAATAAATTTTTAAAAAGAAAGAGATGAGTTATATATACCATAACAAACAAGAAAAAACTGAAGAATCACTGGAAATAATAAAATATTTTTCAAGTTCATGAGGTTTTATGAATGTAGTCAACTTCAAGGAGCAGAGGAAAAGGGAGGACCACTAGTTTCAATCTTATACATCACCTCAGTTCACAAGATGCCTTTTTAAATCATCATTAAGGTCTTCTTTGATGAGTGCAAGGAAATAGAGAATTCACTATCCATACAACAAACAAATATCCATAATTTTTCAGTCATTTTTGTGGTAATATATTGTTTATCAAATAAAACTTGCCTGAGGATCAGAGGATAGAGCCATCAACTAGATCAAATATAGAGGCCAGGCAGTGCTGGCACACACTTTTAATCTTAGCACTCAGGAGGCAGAAATTCATCTGGATATCTGTGAGTTCAAGACCACACTAGACTACATGAAATTGATGCATTGTAGTAGAGAAACAGAAACAGGTAGTAGTAGCACACACCTTTAGTCCTAGTACTGGGGAGTCACAAGCCTTTAATTCCAGCACTTGAGATCTCATGCCTTTGGTACCAGTATTTGGGAAGCACATAGACCATCAATCCCATCACTAGTAAGGAAGTGAAATGGCTGGGTGGAGAAAGGCATATAAGGCATGAGGAGATGAACAAGAATCCCCTTTCAGTGAGGACTCAGAGGCATTCATTTTGAGGCTTCATGGAGACAGAACCTTTCCTGTCTTTGGGCCTGAGGATTTGGTAATGGAAAGAAGTTTCTCTAGTGGCTTGTTCCTTTGTCTCTCTGATCTTTCAGGATTTACCCCAATATCTGTCTCTGTGTTTTTATTATAAAACCATTCAGGATTTGTTCAATACATTGGTAAGGGCTATCTGTGGAGAAATGTCAGATTTTCCTTGAGTTCTTACCAACTCACTTTATACAATATCGTTTCTTTTTTAAAGAGATTTTCTATTCATTTTACATACCAACCACAGATTCCCCTGTCCCCCTCCTCCTGCCTCCCAGCCTTTCCCACCAACTTACCCCTCATTCCAACCTCCTCCAAGGCAAGGTCTCCCATGTGGAGTCAGCAGAGCCTGGTACATTCAGCTGAGGCAGAAGCAAGCCCCCCTCCCTGCTCCAAGCCTGGGCAAAGTGTCTCATCATAGGCACTAGTCTCCAAAAAAACCCTGCTCATTCACTAGGGACAGGTCCTGATCCCACTGCCTGTGGGGGCCCTATATAGTTCAAGCTAAACAACTGTCTCAATTATCCAGAGGGTCTAGTCCAGTCCCATGAGGGCTCCTCAGCTATTACATTTCCACTCGTTTAGCTAGTTGTCTCTGTATTTTTCCAGTCATGGTTTCCATATCCCTTTCTCATGGAATCCCTCCTCTCTCTCATTGATTGGACTCCTGGTTCTCCACCTAGGATGTAGCCATGGATCTCTGCATCTGCTTACATCAGTCACTAGATGAGGGGTCTATTATGACAATTAGGGTATGCAGCCATCTGATCACCAGAGAAGGCCAGCTCAGGTTCCCTCTTGACTATTGTCAGTAGTCTATGGTGGAGTCATCTTTGTGGATTACTAGGAACTTCCCTAGCCCTCTGCTTCTTCCTATTCACATAGTGTCTTCATTTATCATGGTATCTCTTTCCTTGTTCTCCCAATCTCTTCCCATTCCAGCTCGAACCTCCTGGTTCTCTAAGCTCTCATTCCCTGTCCCTTGCCCTACATTACCCCCTTTCACACACAGTTTGCTCATGTAGATCTCATCCATTTCTCCATTGCTGGGCAATCCAGGCGCCTTTCCTAGGGTCCTCCTTATTAGCCAGCCTCCCTGGAGCTGTGGGTTGTGGTTTGGTTATCCTTTGCTTTATATCTAGTATCCACTTATGAGTGAGTGTATACCATGTTTGTCCCTCTGAGTCAGGATTACCACACTCAGGATGATATTTGTTAGTTCCATTCATTTGCCTGCAAACCTCGTGATATCATTGTTTTTCTCTGCTGAGTAGTACTCCATTGTATATATATACCACATTTTCTTTATTCATTCCTCTATTGAGGAGCATGTAGGTTGTTCTAGGTTCTGGCTATTACAAATAATGCTGCTATGAACATTGTTGATCATGTGTTTTTGTGGTAAGATTGAGCACTCCTTGGGTATATGCCCAAGAGTAATATAGCTGGGTCTTGAGTTAGATTGATTCCCAAATTTCTGAGAAACTGCCATACTGATTTCCAAAGTGACTGTATAGGTTTGCATTCCCACCAACAGCAGAGGTGTGTTCCCCTTTCTCCACATCCTCTCCAACATAAGCTATCTTCAGTGTTTTTGATCATAGCCATTCTGATGGTGTAAAATGGTATCTTATAGTCATTTTGATTTGCATTTCCCTGATGACTAAGGATGTTGAGCAATTCCTTAAATGTCTTTCAGCCATTTGAAATTCTTCTGTTGAGAATTCTGTTTATCTCTATAGCCCATTTTAAAATTGGACTGTTAGGTGTTTTGATATCTAATTTCTTGAGTTCTTTACATATTCTGGATACCAGCCCTCTGTCAGATGTGGAGTTGGTGAAGACCTTTTCCCATTCTCTAGACTGTCGTTTTGCCTTATTGGCTGTGTTCTTTGCCCTACAAAAGCTTCTCAGTTTCAAGAGGTCCCATTTATTAATTGTTTCTCTCAGTGTCTGTGCTGCTGGTGTTATATTTAGGAAGTGCTCTCTTGCTGTGGGATGTTTTGTATGTTAAATGTGTTGCTCTGATTGGTTAATAAATAAAACATTGATTGGCCTGTAGTCAGGCAGGAAGTATACGTGGGACAAGGAGAGAGAAGAATGCTGGGAAGTGGAAGGCTGAGGCAGAGAAACACTGCCAGCCGCTGCCATGTAAAGAAAGATGTAAGGTACCGGTAAGCCACGAGCCACATGGCAACTTATAGATTAATAGATATGGGTTAATTTAAGATATAAGAAATTGATAACAAGAAGGCTGCTGTGGCCATACAGTTTGTAAGCAATATAGGTCTCTGTGTGTTTACTGAGTTGGGTCTAAGCAGATGCAGTACTGGTGGGTGAGAGAGATTTGTCCTGACCATAGGCCAGGCAGGACCAGGAAACCTCTAGCTACAATCTCTGGTGCCAATGTGTTCAATACTACTTCCTACTTTCTCTTCTATCAGGTTCAGAGTAACTGGATTTATGTTGAGGTCTTTGATCCACTTGTATTTAAGTTTTGTGCATGGTGACAGATATTGATCTATTTGCAATCTTCTATATGTTGACATCCAGTTATGCATGTACCATTTGTTGAAGATGCTTTCTTTTTTCCATTGTACAGTTTTGGCATCTTTGTCATAATATAGGTGTTCATACATGTGCAGATTAGTGTCAGGTTCTTCAATTCTATTCCATTGGTCCACATGTAGGTTTTTATGCCAGTACCAAGGTATTTTTATTACTATAGCTCTATAGTAGAGCTTGATGTCAGGGATGGTGATGCCTCCAGAGGTTACTTTAATGTACAGAATTGTTTTAGCTATCCTGGGTTTTTTGTTTTTCCAAATGAAGGTTAATGTTGTTCTTTCCAGGTTTGTGAAAAATTGTGTTGGGATTTTGATGGGGATTGCATTGAATCTGTAGATTGCTTTTGGTAATATTGCCATTTTTTTTACAATAGTATTCATTCTTATCCATGAGCATGGAAGATCTTTTCATTTTCTGATATCTTCTTCAATTTCTTCCTTCAAAGACATAAAGTTCTTGTCATACAGGTCCTTCACTTGCTTAGTTAGAGTTACCCCAAGGTAGTTTTATATTTATTTATCGGCCCTTTTATCATTTGTATATAGGAGGGCTCTTGATTTTAATGAGCTAATCTTGTATCCTTCCACATTACTAAAGGAATTTACCAGCTGTAGGAGTTCCCTGGTAGAATTATTGAGGTCACTTATATACACTATTATATCATCTGCAAATAGTAAAAGTTTGATTTCTTCATTTCTAATTTGTATCCTTTTGATCTCCTTTTGTTTCTTATTGCTCTAGCTAAAAATTAAAATACTATATTGCATAAATATGGGGAGAGTGGAAAGCCTTGTTTTGTTCCTGATTTCAGTGGAATCACTTTGAGTTTCTCCCCTTTTAATTTGATGTTGGCTGTTGGCTTGCTGTAAATTCCCTTTATTATGTTTAGGTATGTTCCCTGTCTACTTGACCTCTCTAGGACCTTTATCATGAAGGAGTGTTGGATTTTGTAAAAGGCTTTTTCAGCATCTAATGAGATGATCATGTAGTTTTTTTCTTTCAGTTTGTTTATATAATGTATTACATGGATAGATTTTTGTATGTTGAATCATCTTTGCATCCCTGGGCTGAAGCCTATTTGATCATGGTGGATAATTTTTTGATGTGTTCTTGGATTCAGTTTGCCAATATTTTATTGAGTATTTTTACATTGGTGTTCATGAAGGAGATTGGTCTGTATTTTTTTTTCTTTGTTACATCTTTGTGTGCTTTGGGTATCAGGGTAACTGTAGCCTCATAACAAAAAGTTTGGTAATGTTCCTTCTGTATCTATTAGATGGAACAATTTGAAGAGTATTGGAAACCACTTCTTTGTAATTTTGGTAGAATTCTGTGCTTAAACTATCTGGTACTGGACATTTTTTGGTTGGAAGACTTTTAATGACTGTTTGTATTTCTCTTAGGGATTATTGGCCTATTTAAATAGTTTATCTGGTCTTGACTTAACTTTGGTATGTGGTACCTATCTAGAAAATTGTTCATTTCTTTTAGATGTTCCAATTTTGTGGAGTACAGGTTTTTGAAATATGACCAGATGATTCTCTGGATTTCTTCATTGTCTCTTGTTATGACTCCCATTTTATTTCTGATTTTGTTGATTTGGATGCTCTCTCTGCCTTTTGCTTAATTTGGATAAGGGCTTGTCTATATTGTTGATTTTCTCAAAGAACCAACTCTTTGTTTTATTGATTCTTTGTATTGTTCTCTTTGTTTCTATTTTATTGATTTCAGCCCTCAATTTGATTATTTCCTGGCATATATTCCTCCTGGGTGAGATTGCTTCTTTTTGTTCTAGAACTTTCAGGTGTGCTGTTAAGTCACTAGTGTGAGATTTCTCTATCTTCTTTATGTGGTTATTTAGAGCTATGAATTTTTCTCTTAGTGCTGCTCTCATAGTGTCCCATAGGTTTGTGTATGTTGTACTTTTATTTCTATTGAATTCCAGGAAATTTTTAATTTCTTTCTTTATTCCTTCCTTGATCCATTGGTGATTCATTTTGTCATTGTTCAGTTCCCATGAGATTGTAGGCTTTTTATAATTTTGTTGTGGTTGAAATATAAGTTTAAGCCATGATAAAATATAGGAGGTTATTCAATTTTTTAAAATTTAATTTACTTTTATTTTACAATAAAATTCAGTTCTATGTATCAGCCATGGATTCCCTTGTTCTCCCCACTCCTGCCCCCCATTCCCACCTCCTCCAGGGCAAAGCCTCCCCTGGGGACTGAGATCAATGTGGTTGACTCAGTCCAGGCAGGTCCAGTCCCCTCCTCTCAGGCCGAGCCAAGAGACCCTGCATAAGCCCCAGCTTTCAAACAGCCAACTCATGCACTGAGCACAGGACCAGTCCCACTGCCTGGATGCCTCCCAAACTGACCAAGCCAATCTATTGTCTGACCCATTCAGAGGGTATGATCCAGTTGGGGGCCCCTCAGTCTTTGGTTCATAGTTCTTGTGTTTCTATTCGTTTGGCTATTTGTCCCTGTGCTTTATCCAAACTTGGTCTCAACAATTCTTGCTCATATAAACCCTCCTCTTTCTTGCTAATTGGACTCTCAGAGCTCCACCCAGGGCCTAGCCATGGATCTCTGCATCCAGTTCCCTCAGTCATTGGATGTGGTTTTTAGCACTACAATTAGGGTGTTTGGTCATCCCATCACCAGACTAGTTCAGTTCAGTGCTGTCTCTTGACCATTGCCAGCAGTCTATTGTGGGGGTATCTTTGTGGATTTCTGTGGGCCTCTCTAGCACTTTGCTTCTTCCTATTCTCATGTGGTCTTCATTAACTATGGTCTCCTATTCTTTGTTTTCCCTCTCTGTTCTTGATCCAGCTGGGATCTCTCGCTCCCCCAAACTCTCTTTTCCTTGACCATTGCCCTTCATTACTCCCACTCACATCCAGGCTGTCCATGTAGACCTCATCCACTTCTCCTTCATTGGGCTATTCCCTTATCTTTCTTGGGGACACAGACAAACCCCGTCTCAAAACTCCAAAACAAAACAAAATGAAAACTCGAGAAATTAGACATCAAAATGCCCAACAATCCAAATAAGAAATGGACTATAGAACCACACAGAGAATTCTCAACAGAGGAAACTCAAATGGCTGAAAGACATTTAAGGAATTGCTCAACATCCCTAATTATCAGGGAAATGCAAATCAAAACAACTCTGTGATACCACCTTAAGCCTGTCAGAATGGCTAAGATCAAAAACACTGAAGGCACCTTATGCTGGAGAGGATGTGGAGCTAGGGGAACTCTTCTCCACTGGTGGTTGGAATGTAAGCTTTTACAACCTCTTTGGAAATCAATACGGTGCTTTCTTAGAAAATTGGGAATCAATCTCTCCCAAGATCCAGCTATAACACTCGTGGGCATATACCCAAGGAATGCTCAATCATACCACAAGGGCACTTGCTCAGCTATGTTCATATCGGCATTGTTTGTAATAGCCAGAACCTGGAAACAACCTAGATCCCCTTCAACTGAAGAATGGATAAATAAAATGTGGTACATATACACTATGGAATACTACTCAGCAGAGAAAAACAATGACATCATGAGGTTTGCAGGCAAATGGATGGATCTAGAAAAAATCATCCTGAGTGAGGTAACCCAGACTCAGAAAGATAAATATGGTATGTACTCACTCATAGGAGGATACTAGATGTGGAACAAGGATGACTAGACTGCTATTCCAATTTTTTGCATGTGTTGAGATTTGCTTTGTAACTGAGTATGTGGTTGATTTTAGAGAAGGTTCCATGGGATACTGAGAAGAAGGCATATTCTTTTATGTTAGGGTGGAATGTTCTGTAGATATCTATTAAGTCCATCTGAGTCATAACTTCTGTTTGGTCCCTTATTTCTCTGTTAAGTTTCTGTTTGGCAGATCTACCCAGTGGTGAGAGTGGGGTGTTGAAATCTCCCACGAGTAGTGTATGGTGTTTGATGTGTAATTTAAGCTTTAGTAATGTTTCTTTTACAACTGTGGGTGTCCTTGTATTTGAGGAATAAATGTTTAGAATTGAGACTTAATCTTGGGGGATTTTCCCTGTGAGAAGTGTGTAATGTCCCTCTTGATCTCTTTCAATTGATTTTATTTTGAAGTATATTTTATTATATGTTAGAATAGCTACATCAGCTTGCTACTTAGGTCCATTTGATTGGAAAATCTTTTCAGAGTCTTTTAAATTGAGATAATGTCTGTCTTTAAAGTTGAGGTGTGTATCTTGTATGCAGCAGAAGGACGGATCTGTTTTCATATCCATTCTGTCAGCCTTTGTCTTTTTATAGGTGAATTGAGACCATTAGTATTAATGGATATTAATGACCAGTGATTGTTAATTCCTTTTTTTTGTAGTGTTTCTCTTCTTTTATATTTGTTGGTGTGTTATTATCTATTGCCTGTATTTTCATGTGTGTATCTAACTTCCTTAGGTTGGATTTTTCCATATAGTGCTTTCTGTAGGTATAGATTTGTGGATAGGTGTTGTTTAAATCTGTTTTTTTCCATAGAATATTTTGTTTACTCATTCTATAGTGATTCAGAATTGTGCTGGATATAATATTCTGGGTTGGCATTCATGGTCTTTTGGTATCTGCATAACATCTGTCCCGGACCTTTTGGCTTTCAGAGTCTTCATTGAGAAATCAGGTGTTATTCTGATCAGTCTACTATTATATGTTATTTGGCATTTATTTCATCTCTTAATATTTTTTCTTTATCCCTTATGTTTAGTGGTTTGATTATTATGTGGCAAGAAATCTTTTTTGGAGGGATGAGGGTCTAGTCTGTTTGGTGTTCTGTAAGTTTCTTGGACCTTCATATACTTTTCCTTCTTTAAGTTGGGAAAATTCTCTTCTATGATTTTGTTGAATATATTTTCTGTGCTTTGAGTTGGTATTCTTCTCCTTCTACTATCCCTATTATTCTTAGGTTTGGTCTTTTTATGGTGCCCCAAATTTCTTGGACATTTTCTGTTATCACTCTTTTGGCTTTAGTGTTTTCTTTGACTGATGAATCTATTTCCTCTATTGTATCTTCAATGCCAGAGATTCTCTCTTCTATCTCTTGCATTCTGTTGGTTAAGCTTGCACCTGTAGTTCCTGTTTGTTTACTCAGATTTTCCATTTCCAGTATTCCCTCAGTTTGTATCATCTTTATTGTCTCTATTTCAGTTTTCAAATCTTGGTCTTTTTAATTCACTGGTTTAAATGCTTTTTCTTGACTTTCTTTAAGGAATTTATTGATTTCTTCCAATTTTTGTTTGTCTTTTCACTGTGCTTGGTGCTATGATAGATTGAGGGAGGCAGAGCACAAGACCATTCTAAGGGAAACAAGACCAGGCACCCAAAGAGATTTATGATGCAAAATGTCTCTAGAGGCAGAACAAACTCAGTGAAGGCAGATCTATGTAGATCTAGAGTTGCATGGATTATGATTTGAATGAAAATGACTCCCAAATCCTCAAATGTTTGAATATTTGTTCTTCGTTTGGTTGAACTCTTCAAGATGGATATGAGGTACAGCCCTGTTGAAAAACTTGTGTCACTGGGAGTAGGCTTTGAGGTTTCAAAAGGTTTAGTCATTTTCAGTGTCCTCTCAGTCTCCTGCTTCTGGATACAGATATGAGCTCACAGCTGTTTTGTCTCCATGCATTTGTTTCACCACAACAAACTTTACCTCTCTGATAGTTTAAGCCCAATTAAATGATGTCTTTTAGGTATTATCTTGGTCGTGGTGCTTTGAATCAGTAATAAAAAAATAACTTAGAAGGAAGGTGCTACCAGGGAATGGGCTATTGCTCTGACAGGCCTGCCCATGTTGTTTTTAGAGGAATGTGAATGACTATGAGGTTTTATACTATAAGATGGGTTGAATGCTATAACCAGGATTTAATGGCCTATCCTTGTAGCAGCTAGGAAGACATTTCAGAGTCATGTGGAGGTTGGTGGCTGAAACAATGATATTGCTCTACCATTATGACACCAGCTCTCTGAAATCATAATTCCAGTTGAACACATCTTTTATAAATTGTCTTAAGCATCCTGTCTCCTGACAGCAGTAGGAAAGTAACTGATACACTTGGGCTGGGTGCAACATTCTTGTACTACCATGGAAACAAAGTATTTCTATAAAAGTAGGTAAATGGAAATTTATGGCTTTGAAAATTATACCACTTGAATCTCATTTTTGTTTTGTTTTGTTTTATGTTGCTAATAGTGTACCTGATGCAGTATCTGTAGCTAGAGTTTTCCTGCCTGGCCCACAGTCAGGTCAATCCTCTCTCACCCACCAGTCCCACAGCCGCTCAGACCCAACCAAGTAAACACAGAGACTTATATTGCTTACAAACTGTATGGCCATGGCAGGCTTCTTGCTAACTGTTCTTATATCTTAAATTAACCCATTTCTATAAATCTATACCTTGCCACATGGCTCGTGGCTTACTGGCATCTTCACATGCGGCTTGTCATGGTGGCGGCTGGCAGTGTCTCTGACTCAGCCTTCCAAGTATCACTCATAAAAACTAAATTATTGGTTTTTTTCCTTCCTTCCTCTTTCCCTTTTTCCTCCAATTTTTTCTTTATTTTCTTCTTCTTCCCTTCTTCTTTTCTTCCTTTCTTCTCCTTCTCTTCCTTCATTGCCAGGGAGTTGCCACAGTCAAATGCAAACAAAACATACTATGAGCACCTACTAGGTGATACCTCAGATGCTGTCCTCATCCTATATAGTCACACTCACTCTCTGGAATAAAATTTAGATGTTTCAATGCGGGTGACTATCAGAGGTACTTCCCATTTTACTCTATCCATACAAATCCTGCTCACCACTTCTGCTCTATTTGTCCCCATAGCCTGGTGGCCAATTTGCTATGAGATAAAGGGAGACCCTAGAGCTAGCAAATGCTGAACAGGAAATTCTCAAATGCATAGAGTTTGTAAGTACACCCTTCCCACCACAAGCAGAGCGTAGCAGTCACTTGCTTGACTATCCTGGTTCAAGGATCAGTCATCTTTTCCCTCTCTTTGCTTTACTATTGGTTTGTACCTTTGCAAGGCACTTGATACAGTTTGTTGGCAATTGAAGCAAATGCAGATGTAAAGCTATATTTTGATAATTTTACATGTACATATGAAAATAAGGCCTACAAAGAGGATTATGGTCCTTTCAGAGGCCAAAGATATCTAAATATATAGCCCATTACCAGATGTAGGATATCTACACCTGATTGTTCATCAGAGTAGTCCTGAAAAAACTAAAAGTACAGGAGACTGCCATTGCTCTTGGTTACTAAGCAGAATATGAGGGTAAGATCTATTGCAGAAGAGATAGATGTTAGTATAGGCCATGTCAACATTGTACTGACCAGGAAACTTTCTCCTTGATGACAATATTTTATTGTACTGGAAGATGGTTGGTAGGATTCTTTAGGGAGTAAGAAATCAACAGGTTTTTTTTTACCCAGCAGTGAATCTCATGAACTCCTATAATGACCATCATGGCAAGATAGAAGTATACATATGGAATAGTAGGATGAATAGTATAGGTTAGACAACACTTTCTGCTTGTATTTAACTCCATTCCAGTGGAGGAAACACATGGTTAGCACTGTATCTCTGACCAAGAAGCCATGTCTGTGAAGTTCACATGTACAAGAAGGAACATATTATTCTGATAAATGGTCTTAATATCCAACTGCCTTCTAAATTTGCATTATTTACCAATAGATTAATGTAGCCCTCTGATCTAATCAAAGAAATTTCTTTGTAAAGTGGGTAGTTGTTAACATAGAATCTTACATACTCATCAAAGTGCAAAGAATGATTGTCAGTGGAATGCCTACCACAAATAGGAAAGTAAAGATTCTATGTTGGAAACAATATTGACAAAATTGACGACAAATCTTTTATTGGCATTGAAATGAAACATATTGTTCTATCTCTGGGACAATGGGCAAATTTTGATATGAGAGAACATAAAGATTGTTAAATAATCATTTTCCTTCCATACACAATAATTGAGACCCTATCAAGACAATGAAAAATAATTGATGACTCTGTCATGATTAAATACATATTAATGTAGATTTTCTTCAGGAGTAAATTAAAATCCATGTACTTAGAATGCATACTTTGAAGAACATAACAGTACTTGAGATAAAATCAAACTTCATTTATGGCTCAATTTCTTGATATAATCTTCAGGACAATAGGCTTTTCTGGAGTATGAGTCATTTTCTTACCTAATTTCAAGGGAACCTGAAATATTTGAATAAAGAGACTAGTAAGTTAAATGAATCATCAATTTCACAAGAGGCTGGTAGAACCAATATATTAAGAACAATAGTAGTTTTTCATTTGTTGTCATATGGCTGTGACCATAGCATTCAGAAGTTAGAGGAGGAACATAACAAACAAACCCCAACTAAGACAAACACCAAATGTCTTGAATTGCTTCTATGGAATATGAAAACATAGAATGTTCAATCTATTCATGCTTCAACAAATATATTGAGCACCAAATATGTAAAAGGCTGAGAAAAAATTGTGATGGTTATCTCCCTTACTGTTCTAAAGTTTAACTGAAAATTGGGAGTTTGAACTTTGTAAAGCACATTTGTGGACACATAGCAAGCACATTTAAAAAAGGTATATTAAGTTAATTTTCATTTAGTATAACTGGAAAGGAAACCACATGTAAGTTTTGTACATTATAAATACTATTGTCATACATTGACTTTGGAACAATGCATTTACTTTTCAATCTGATACATGGTGGTTCATGATAGATGGAGTGACTTTGGTACCACTATAGCATTAATCCTATGTATCTCCGCTGAAATTCCAAGATAGTGCAAAAAGGGTATTTACACTCATTTTGACTGATATTCTTAAATGATATTCTTGTCAGTTTATTGAAAAGTGCCATACAATAGAGTAATAATCCTGTATGAGCTGATGATTGAGCAAACAAGTAGCCTTGTAGTTTGAGAAAGGCTGTCTGGTAGGTAGCTAGAGTGTGCCAAAGATTGCCAGATACCTGAAGATTGCCTATCATCAAAACAGTCACTCAAATGTATTCATGTGTGGAGTAGGAAGACAGCTGATCTAAAGTCATTGAGTGGAAAATGACCACATAATATTCTTCTCTCTTGAGGAAAACATACTCATATTTGAGTAATATTTAGTACAAAAGTCATGAAATTAAACTTGTTGGGCATTGCATCATTTAAGTTAATGACAACATATTCTTAAGTTCTTCAGGTAAGACCTTTCTAACATGTTTCTAAAAGTAACACCTTATATTAAAAGTGTACACAGAAGGATTAGTAAGACTACACATGGTCATTGACTTCAAGGATACAGTATTTTCCAGAAAGAACAGGGCAGATGCATATATACTAACAAAGATGTGAAAGTATGAACAAGACATATGACATGTGCAAACTCAAGCTAAATGCTCTCTCTCTCTCTCTCTCTCTCTCTCTCTCTCTCTGTGTGTGTGTGTGTGTGTGTGTGTGTGTGTGTGTGTGTGTGTGTGTGTGTGTGTGAATGCAATCATAGTCCCACCTGTGGCTGAGAAGCTTTGATATTTGACAGTTGCTGTGAAAAGTAGTCAGTTTTCTTTATTAAGGCTGTTATATGCATTAAATCAACCAGATTCCAGGCCAGGTCACACACATAAGAGCAGTCATCTAACAGAAAGTGGACTAGTTTGACTTAAAAATTTGAGAGAAAAATGGAGAGAGATCACATTGAGTGTGAGGTAAGGTGCAGATGGATCTGGGATAAATTGTGGTGATGAGGTGAATGTGATCAAAATGTATGGTATGAATTCACCAAGAATTAATGACAATGTATAAAAGTATACATAAAGAAATGCATCTATTAAAATTATTGTCTGTTTCAATATTTAGAATAGTTTAAAATGTTTAATGTATTTATTGAAAGATTTAATATACAAAGGTCCTCCAAGGCACCATTTTAATTTTTGGAAAGAATAAAATTAGGGGATGCTTTAATGAATAAAGCAAGAAAATAACAGCAGGAAGTACATGTAGTTCATGGATTTGATGGTTGGGGGCAGTGGCAGTCTGAAGATACCATATCTAGAAGACAGGAGTAAAGTGCACTGAGAACATCTAGTGAAGGTTCTTGGATTGGAGGGGAATTGATTGATATGAACTTGAAGGGTAAAATATAATGATGAATAAAGAAGGGAAGAAACTCATTGATTTGTAAGAATATAAGTGGATTCCTGCTGGTCTAGAGCTGAGTTCCTAAAGTGTGAGGACATGTATGGAAAATGACCAAGCAAAGGAGTCCTTCATATCCATGAATAATGATTTAATGCAATGATTTTTTGTCTGTGGCTATAAATGGAAACCACTGTGGAATGTTTAAAGACCCTATGGTGGGTGAAGGATTTTTGACATTGTGAGATGACACAGGGATGCTAAGATGACCATGACACCTCTTGGAGACAAAGCATGTACATATGCATAGTTAAACTGAAACACACTTTAAAAATCTGTTCCATGATCTTAGGAGCCAGAGGGGTTGAAGCTACCAACAAGTTCCACAGAATCAACTACACAGAGCACATAGGGGCACTGAGACTGAAGCAGCAATCATGGAGTCTGCATGGGTCTGTGCAGGGCCTATTACATACATGCTGTGGTTATTTAGCTTGGAGTAGGACTCCTAACAGTGGGAGTAGGTGTGGTGATAATCTAATTGTACTGAATTATTATTTTGATTGTATGTTAATAAATAAAGTTGTCTGGGAGTCAGAGCTATTAGAGCCATAGCAAGAGTGTGGCGGTGGTGGCACACGCCTTTAATCCCATAGATATCTGTGTGTTCAGGGTCAGAGCTATTAGAGCCATAGCAAGAGTGTGGCGGTGGTGGCACACGCCTTTAATCCCATAAGATCTCTGTGTGTTCAGGGATACAGCCAGCATTGGAGACATATGCCTTTAAGACCTAGGGGGCTGTACATTCAGACAGTGACGAGGCAGTCATGTGTTTGGGTTTACAACCAATGAGAAGGCAGAACAACATACTTTAAAAAAACGAACCGACAGGAAGTAGGTCTCTTTTCGTGAAGCTGGGACAGCAGGAGGAAGGGTGAGATTTTAGCTCTGAGCTCTGACTTCTCGGCTCTCTCTTTTACATTGTTTCTGTGTTTCTTATTTAATAAGACGGTTGGTTACATCTACAAGTAGGAGTGTCTCTGACTCTTTTACCTGATCATAGGACCCTTTTTCTCCTACTGAGTTGTCTCACCCAGCCTAGATATGAGCTTTTGTGCCTAAGTCCTATGTCATCTTGTTATGCCGTGTTTGGTTGATATCCCTGGGAGGTTTGCTCTTTTCTACTGGGAAGTGGAAGAGCAGTTGACATGGGAGGTCGGGGAGGTGGAAATGGGGCACTGGGAGGATGGGAGGAAGGAGAGAGGAGGCTGTGGTCAGGATGTATTTTAGGAGAGAATAACAAATCAAAAGCATATAATATTTTCCATATATGTTATATACAAGTATAAAATGTTTATAATAACTGTTATTTTAAAAATGCATATATTCTTGAACAAGAGATACTCAAATTCAATGATACTATACATAATCATAGAAAGAATATCATCTTTGACTCTATATGATCTTAACATTTGAACTTAGACACAGGCTAACTGTTCCAGGACTCAAGGGCCCTAGGGCTCAAGAATGACTTTATATAGATCTTTTGACAGAGAAAACATTTATTAAAAATCAATCAATATATTCCATATATGTGATATATATATGTGCATATATATATCCACAAGTTTATGAAAATGCCTATGAATAAAAAACAAAAACCTGTCAAACAGTATAAGTCCTGCCTCACCTCTGTTTCTTCACAAGGACTCAGGAAAAAGTTCTGCAAAATTTTGACAATTGCAAGCTTCATGTTGATGAAAGCAAACCTCATGCCAATGCAGTTTCTAGGACCATGTCCAAAAGGCAAGTATGTATAAGGATTGATTCTATCTTTATTCTCCTTGCTGAACCTGGTGTCACAATTGAACAAGAATACAAATAATGAAACATGAAGTGCACAAGAGTGACATGTTTACAGTTTTTACCTACAGTCCTCATCCAGAATCACACAGGGCACATCAGTGTGTTCACTATTGCAATCATGGTAAGTTAACTCATTATGAGGTTTGGAAGTTAAAGTTCTTTCTACAACTTTACATCAAAGAAACTCCCAAAGTTAATAAGATGATGTGTGGTTAATGTTCATTCAAATTAATGTGTTTTTAAAGTTTAAAATATTAAGAAAGTCATGTGCTCCCACTGTGTAAACATTACAAAGTAAAAGTAAAGAACAAGGAAGAAATTGCCCTGACACTTGAGTTATGCATTTGCTCATTGGGGAAGGATGAAATGTTTCTATTCCATTCTCTCTTCACCATCCTCTCCTTCCTTCCTATCCTTTTTTTCATTCTAATCAACTTAATATTTTTTCAGATACTTCCTGATCTTCCTCTCCAGCCTCCCATTTCCCTCAATTAAAGCCCTTTTCACAAAATCTTTGACTGTCTCTCCCTCCTCCAAGAGTTATCAACTGAAGTGGTTTGCAAGGACACATGCTGCTTCTCTACTCTGTTGTCACTGAATTTTGTCTCCATCTCCTCCATTATGGGAAAAACTACTGAAAGTACAGACCTATGTCCATGTAGAATATGATTTCTGAAATAATTATTTAAATAAAAATGCTGATTCTGAAAAATGTTTTAGAAGTCTAATAACCATCTATTCTCTTAGAGTTATTAACTATTAGGGAAGATTGAGATATAATTTTATGCTATTTATAGAACAGCATTGGAGTCCAGTGTAAATTATACTCACATGTGTGTAAGATGAACTTGATAGAATCCTGTCGAGGAAGATTTTGCACATGCAAATACATACATACATACACACACACACACACACACACACACACACATACGCACACACAGATGAGAAACATTAGCATTCTTCTGTAGAGATCTTATATACTGCATTTGATTAAACCTCAGCTTTTTTAACCTTTGCATTCCTCTTGCCTGCTATAGTCACTGATGCCCACTGAGTCTGTATTATATGATTGAAAGCTGTACCAACAATAGAAATGCACATTGGATAATGTGCCCCTTTTTGGTCACTAAGCTAACGGAGGTGGAATTGGTGGCTATGTAGAAGGACATAGAATTCACCTAACTAAAAAACAGATTTTAGGTGACTCCATTCCACTCCTCTAATAAGCACTATCCATAGACCATTTGCCAACACCAGGGACACATGGCAAAGAATACAAGGCCTTCTTGTACCAAGAACTTCATAAAAAAAAAAAACAACTATTTGTCTAAAATCTTGGCCTCCTGATTCAACTGCATCTATAATAAAAAATCATTTTTACATGAGTATCATGACAGGGAATGGACAAGTTATTTATAGGAATATACACGTATATCCACAGAGGGGTATGTGAGCACCTAAATAACACCTAAATAACAATCGGTGAAAAAAGAGGCATGCACTTGCAGAAGTGTGGGGAGGGACCTATAGGAGAATTTTGAGGGAGAAAAGTGAATGAAGAAATGTTATTCCAAATAATAATCTTGAAATTAAAAAAATAAGATAAAATATGATCCTGTATTTTTTATTAGTAAGGCCATGATGGCAACCTAGCAATTATTTCCATGTTGCATACAATTCCCACAGTGTGCTTATTACTTCCCACTCACAAAATATCCTGATTCAGATTCAAGAAGGATGAAAATATCAACTTTCTGATCAGTAGATGACTTGACTTTGGAGAGTCACCCACTGGACAAGTGCGAGGGAATTTCCTTCACAAAAGAGATAGAAACAACACTAACGGGACTTATATTAGCATTCATCCTCAGTGATGCACCTTAAACCATCTAAGAGGAGGCTTTCTGCACCTTCTATGTGCACCAGTGTCTTATACAATGGATTATTATATTTGAGAAATGATTCCTATATTTGAGGATTTATCCAGAGATTTCTTGTGACAATCTTGGATAGCATCAAAGAAATAGAAACATAAAACCCTAAGAAAGATATGTGATATCCTAATCATGGTAATTGTTGCTGCTCTCTTTGTCCACACACACACACACACACACACACACACACACACACACAAGCATGTGTCATAAAATACCATTTAGAGGTTATAGAATGTAATCAGCAATTATAAAGACAGAAGAAAACTGTTATTTTTCTAATTTCTTAATCCCTACACACACTTCAAAATATGCCCAAAGATATCATAATATTAATGGAATTTTTATTAAGGTTTTGTGGTAGTTTGAATGAAAATGGCCCCATAGGCTCAGAAGAACTGACACTGTTGGGAGGTCTGGCCTTTTGTGGTAAGTGGTCATTGCTGGTGGGCTTTGAGGTCTCAGGACCTCAAGGCAAGCCAAGTGTCTCAATTTTTTCTCCCTGCTACCTGCTGATCTGGATGTAGAACTCTCAGCTACTTCTCCAGCCACATGTCTGTCTGCATGCTGCCATGCTTCCCTCCATGATGATAATGGACTAAACCTCTGAGCTGTAAGCCATCCCAAAAGAAATGTTTTCCTTTATAAGAGTTGCCGTGGTGAAAGTATCTCTTCACAACATTAAAAACCCTGACTAAGACAGGTCTAAGACTAAAAAAAATTCAAAATATAGAACTGAAATTTTTTGGTAAATTGAAATATCTGTAGTTTTTACAATAATTATCAAATAGTACTACATATATTTTAAAATCAAATATACATGCAATAATATAAATTCACATTTATGCGATTATAGTAAAGACATCTTAACATAAATAAAGAAGTCTGGTTATGTGTATGCTTTCTTTTTCAGGGTCCTTGTACCTTTCAGGATGGAACTCCTCAGGATCTGGCCAGTATTTTGGATCTCGGTGAAGAACAAAGATAGGTATGACCACCACTGTCCCTTTGGGAATGAGAACCCCATTGATTTCAACATCTTTCTTACTGAGTCTGTTAACCCTGGTAGCAACTGGATATAATCTCATACTTTCATTCACAACCATGTCCAGGTATTCCATCTTTACCAGGGCTTCATAAGTGGCAGGTGCCTGGGAAAATTTAAAAAAGACTTTGCTGGTTTGAGATTTAAAACTTTCATGTCAATCTACACAGTATTATTAAGTTTTTATAAACTCCACATTCAACCCAGATTAATGATTGGATTTATCATTGATAAGTCCTATTCACTGCACTCATGTGTGTTGACATACTAAAGGTCCACTGAAATGCATGGTGAAGTGAATATGGAAGAACACTCACATAAGCTTACACTTAGGTCCCAAATCTTCAGTTTTCCTTTGTACTGTTTTCCTTTTCAGTAATAATGAATGGCATATTATGTCAATCTCATTTAACATAAATCAGCTGTCAAGGGTGTCAAAACTTAATATAAGGAGGTGACAAGTCCAGACTGAAAAAATATAATGTGGGGAACATTAAATTCCTTTTTAAAATTCCATATCAATCCTTTCAGAGGACAACTCACAGTTTAAATCCTATGTCTAAATTTAATAATACTACAGATGTTCAATTTGAAGATCAATGTCATATTCAACAGGAATAGTATATGAAATTACAGTGACTAACTTCAATAGGATCTTTTCCCTTTGGAACTCATTATGGTAAAATAGCCTAAAAAATGAGCCTAATTGAGCAAACAATTTCTATTCTAGTGAGAGGTCCATTCAGCTCCATGCTCAGTTTCTAAAAAAATCTTTCCTTTGTTACTTCATATGTTGTTCTTATAAATCTTTAACTTTCATCATCCCACATGCTAGAGTCACCTGGGAAAGAGGTCTAAATTGAAAGATTAGGGATTGCTAGGTTAGATTATTTTGTGAATATATCTAGGAGAGTTTTTGTCCTGACTACTCATTGATGGAGTAGGTTCCAGCAATTTGCACGTAGTATTCTTTCCTGACTGGATAACCTTGAGCTGCATGAGAACATCTAGATAATAATAGGTCAGTGAGGGGCCAGAGAGCAGCCAGCATCCTCCATAGCCCCTACTGTGCTTCTTTGACTATAAGTACCTTGGTCAGAAGAAGTGCTGTATAGAGTGACAGGCAGTCCTGCCTACAAGTTCCTGTCTTTAGTTCCTGCATTGAATGTTCTCTGTGACTGTCTGTCATGTGAAAATGGAGGATGAAGTAAATGCTTTTCTCCCCACACTTGTTTTGGATCATGACATTTGTCACAGTGACAGAATGAAATAAGAAGAGGGGTGTGTGTGAGGTCTGAAGATGCTTTGTATGTATATCATTGACAACACAGCCAGTCCCAGATTTCTGGTACCTCACACTGCATTGCATCCAGCTTTGGGCATACATGAGAAGGTAGGGTATGTGATGTGTGGCTGTCACATTGTGTGACCACTAAAGCTAGCATAATGTAGAGGTGAACAGCTTATGTTGGAAGCTGCCATGATGTGCTTTGCTTGAGTCTAATTATGTGTTTTGAGAGAGGAGTAACAAAAAGGATAACTGAATCAGCCTGCCTACCCAAGATATGCAAGGCCCCATTAATAGCAGTCATGCCAAAGCATTTTCAGTAATAATACAACTGTCAGGTCCATTGTTTAAGTTATAGTGGGATGCCTCAGTGGTTACGAGCACTGTTTGCTCTTGCAGAGGACCCAGGGTCAGTTCCCAGTACCCACATGGTGAGCACATTTCATGGAAGTCTAATTACAGGGAATCTGAGGCCCTCTTCTGGCTTCCTCATGTGTCAGATATGAACATGGTACACAGATATACATGCAGGCACAATACCCATTTAAGTTTAAAGAAGACACTTGACTGACACTTGCTTATCCTTAAAAATCTAAAGAAATTTTATGCATGTTTTTAGACTGTATCATTGTAGATAGAGATAGTGTTTATTACAGGGTGAGTACCGAATTACAGAGATTAGTTTTTCTCTATGCATAAATTTTTCTTTGTGTTAGATTTTCAGTGACTATTGCTCAAAGAATTAATTCTTACTGTATTTACTATAATTCTAAATGCAAGTGTGGAAGTAGTGTTTCTTGTTAAGGTTTGAAATTTTTCCTGTGGCTCCCAGCATCATCCACTCACCTTATTGGGCAGGACTGCATCAATCTCATGCTGGAGTTTCTTCTGAACATTGGGGTAAATTGCCAGTAAATATGTAATAAAGGAAAGAGTAGTGCTTGTTGTCTCATAGCCAGCAAGAATAAAAGTGATTGATTGGGCCAGGATCTCCAAATCGGAAAGAGCTAAAATGAAATTAGACATTTTATGTCAATTATAAAAGCTGGTGCCTACACAGAGCCTTCACCTGCTTTGTTGTACCATATTTGACACAGGAAGGCACACTGCACTTTTTCTACAATGGTGTACTGCAGCAGATATGCAAGGGCAATGGTGGCACAATACGTGTGGGAGTAACCAACCAATAACTGATTTGACTTATGACCTACTCTATGAAAAGCAACCAAGACTTGGTGCTGCTTAGATGATCTATAACCTAAGACTAGATATCACAGGGGCCAAGGGGAAACCAAATAATACTGGTATAAAAAAAGAAATGTAGAGATCAAATGACTCCTAATGGTATTCTGCTATACTCGTAGACAAGTGCCTTGCTTAGCCATCATCAGAGAAGCTTCTTCCTGCAGCATAAGGGAACAAATGTTCAGAACCACTAACAGATATTAGGCAAAGAGTGAGAGTCTTTTGAACATTCAATCCTAAATGGGTTGTCTCTACCAAATCCCTCTCTTCAGAGTCCAGGGAATCCAACAGAAGAGATGTCAAGATGAATGTAAAAGCCAGCGAACCTGAGAATACCCACAATACCAAGAATATAGGTCCCAGGAAATCAACATGATGAAATATCATATGAACTCTCAGAGACTGAGGAACATGCATAAAGCCTGCAAAGTTTTCTAGCAGGTCCTCTGTGTATATTATAGCTTCTAGTTCAGTGTATTTATGGGATCTCTGAGTGTGCAAATGAGTGGAGTCTCTAATTCTTGTATCTTCCCTTGGACTTTTTTCTTCTGCTAATTTGTCTTCCCTAATTTTGATTCACTAGTTTTTTTTTATGTTAATGTAGTTTACTTTGTTCATTAAAAATGAACAAATAAATAAAATCTTATCTGCTGGGAAAAAGGTTAACAACTGAACTGTCCTTTATATGTGTTGGGAGAGGAGCATCAGTTTTTTTCCAAGTGGTGTGGCACAGGGAATTATCATCGACTCCAGGACAGGCCTCATGTTCAAGAGCAGTTGCCCATCATATTAATGAACTCTACAGTTATTTTGTGTGTGTGTGTGTATGTGTGTGTGTGTGTGTGTGTGTGTGTGTGTGTATTTTTATTTGGTTTCAGTTTGATGTTTGCTTTTTTTTGGTTTTGATATTGTTTTATTTTGTTTCCTTGGTTTTGGGTAATTTTTCCTTTTGTATTACACTTTTTTCTTTTATATTGGGCTTTTGTTTGCTTTTGGAACTTAATATTCACTGGGTGGAGTATTCAGGAGGCCTTTGGGGAAGGTAAGAATATGATCAAAATATATTTAAATTTAAAAATTGTTTAATAAAATAACAAAAATTGGGCATTGACTTCAAATGTAGGATTAACAATGGAATTCATTAATTAACATTTTCAAAGCATGCATTGTATTACCAATGTATGGAAAGAAGCTTTACTCTGAAATTTTAAACCCAGTCACAGTGAGCAAACGAATGTAGAAGAAATATATTGCAAACACTGTGATTTTTCTTCTTTAATGTACTATGTTAATGTGAAAGGAAAAATAAGTTTCCACAGTCCATTAAGCTTGTGAACACACTTCCAGTGAATAAACCACAGTGAAAGTTGCTATTTGGACACTGTATTTCTTTATTGGGTGCTCTGGACACAGATTTGAAAGTAGAGGTTCTGATTGAGTGGCCCTGACTGAGGCTGAGAATCAGTATTTGATTGATGTAGGTAACCCACATATCACTGAAGAGTCTTGGAGTGTGAAATCAATGCTCATAACAGAACTTCAGATTTTAAAAAATTTGAATCAATATATAATTATTTCATTTCCATCTTTCTCTCCTCCTTTCTACCCCTCCCATGCCACCTCTCTACTCACTCTCAAATTTAGGACCTCTTCTTTAACCATTTTTATTATATATACTGATAAATAAGCATATATACAACCTGCCGAGTCTATTCACTTTTCTCTACTTGTACTTGTTTCTGGGTTGAGCATTTAGAATTGGTCAGGGACTCATCACTTGGGAAGACTAATTATCTCTCCCTCAGTTATTCTGAACTACCTGGAGCCCTTCATCTAAGGATGGGTTCTCATGAGATTTTCTCCATCTATGTTGGAAGGCCAGCTGTTGTTGTTGCAATTCAAGTCTTAGTTAGGCAGCCATGTTTATGATATTTTGTGGGTGTAACTTCCCTATCTTAGATGGAAATTTCAATAACCTTGACATTTTCTATATGCTTATACTCGATGATTTTAGAAAGTTCCTTAGGCTGCTTCATATAACATAGCCTGTCTATGTCTTTTTGTAATTTAGCAGAAAGCTTTCTCTGCTTGAATTACACCTTTATATTTCAAAAAGAAGCCCTTCCCCCTGTTCATTCCCTTTAGACCCTAAATTATCCTTAGTTACGTTTATAGGATTCCATGTCTTTGGAATTCTGGGAGTCCATCATCAGCTGAAGAAAATCCACTCGGTGCTGAAAGGAGACAGCAATTTCAAAAGCAGAAAGTGGTTTGATTGGTCAAAAATAAGTATAAATCTAAGACGTTAAACTCTCTTGTCAGGAAATGGTTTACATAAGAAGTCAGCTAATGTTGCCAGAATCACTAGTAACACAAAACATTGACCCATAGATTTTGGGGAACAAAATGTTTATAATGAACCCGGTGGTGATCACACACACCTTTAATCCCAGCACTTGGGAAGCAGGTGGATCTTTGAGTTTGAGTGTAGCCTGGTCTATAAAATGAGTTCCAGGACAGTCAGGGCTACTCAGAGAAAACATGTCATGAAAAATTTTTTAAAAAGTCTAACAACATGTCTCATGTCTTTCCCTCATTCTAAGCATGTGTAGCTGCTGAGGACAGACTCGTGGCTGGATAGTTGTGAGTTTCTTCTTCTTTCTTAGGCACTTGTTTAGAAATAAGTCCTGTGCATCAACATCAAATTTCCTTGACATATTGTTCATCAATATATCATATTCATCAACTGCTGTTTCTGCAAAACATTGCTAGGTTTTATGTGATTGTCATTAGGTCTTAGGGTTTCTATTGCTGTGAAGAGACACCGTGACTATTGCAACTCTTATAAAGGAAAACATTTATCACTGGTGGATTGCTTAAAGTTCAGAGATTTAGTTCATTATTGTCATGGAAAAGACAAAGTAGCATATAGGCAACATGGTGCTAGAGTGGTAGTTGAGAGGTCTTATTATATATTGACAGGAAACCAGAAGAGGTCTGAGATACTGGGCATGGCTTGAGCATATATGGAACTTCAATGCCTGCCTCCACAGTGACACACTTCCTCCAACAAGGCAATCCCTATTCCAACATAGCCACAACTCCTAATAGTGACACTCCCTTTGTTAGCCATTGTCTCTCAAACAACCACACCAACAAATGCTCTGAACCTCTGAATACTAAGAAATAAGCAGTAGCACCTCCTCAGACATGATACTGACTCCCTGACAGCCTTCTGTCAGGGATTTGATACCAACATCCTTATCCTTAGTCCAGCATATAAACTCTTCTGGAAAAACTGGGTTATATAAGTAAAAATTTCAAGCTCACAGATACTTCTGAAGTTCTAGGCACGATACAACTCAAACTGAAAAGACCAAATAAGATATTCATTAAATATCTTATGAGGGCTTTCTATAAGAAATGTTTATCTTTTGATATCACCAATTTAGAATTATAATAAATTGTGTCATATTTTACCTCTTGGGTATTTTCAAGCCGATCTTTTTTGGTCTTTTCTATAAATTTTTTAAAAAATGATGTAGCATCACTTGGAAAGATGCAGATGTTTACTTTGTTATATATTCTGGAAAGGAATGGAAACAGTGCTATAGAGAAAAGAAAAAAATTATGAAAATGCAAATTGAAGCTTCTGACAGTTATTTTATTCACCAATGACAAAATCTCAATAATTTAATGAAATATCAAAACAACAGCAATAACTGTGGTAGAAATGAGTATAATTATAAAATATAGAAAGTAGATCACACCAAAAAATAATTGAATTCTAAATAAAAACATAAAGTAAAGAGTTCATCTCCAGAAAGATTCAGTGTGGAATTTTATTATGATATATTTAACAGATAATTCTTACCAGTTTTACACAGGCATTACAAAACTTAGAAAACTAGGGGAAAGTGTAGAATTGAGTCTGGAAGCTTCTACTGCCCCATTATTAAAATCAAAATAAATCTTGGGAAGGAAACCTGTGTAGAAATGTGACTCAAAGGTACCAAAGGGATTTTATCAGCAAAATTCTTACCAACTGAAAGCAGAAACATGAAAAGAATTCTGTTGTATGCTACCCACTGAGGTACTACACAGAATAAAACCAAATCATAGAAGCAAGCAAAGATGAAGTATTTTGAGAAAATTCAGGAAAAAGACAACATTTTTTCCTACTTAATGTTCTCAGAAAATTGTGAACAGCAGCGATTTCCCTAATTTTATGAGAATTGTCAATGGAAACTAAGGGCTAACATAGAAATTGAGGGAGTAAGTCTTTTCCATCATGCTTGGAAAAAGGCAATGATAGGTTGATCATGCTATCATTACTTCTACCCAGTGACTAGAACCAAAAATCAGGTGTGTATATTTCTTTCATGGAACAACATTAATACACAAAACATACATGAAAATAAATATAAACGTGTGCTCTGGAGGCTGAGTCAGAGAACCACAAGTTTGAAAGCTGACTTGTTTAGCAGGCAAAATCTGTTTAAAAATTAAGAAAAATAGCAGTGTTTGTGATGAAAGGCACAGCCTTATATATGCTAGCCAGGCACCATCCCTAGCCTCTGGCTTAAGGAAGCATCTTGATTGAATGCCAGGTAGGGCAAGAATTAAAACCTTCTACCCTCTATTGCTATGCAGCAGGGATTAAAGATATTCCTCAACACTATTGACAAAGTCATGTCCCTTTTCTTGGTGTTCTCATATCTAATGCAACAAACAAGGCCAATGATTAGCAAGAAAACATTACAAAATTCTCAAGATATAAATAATCATGGTCCAACCACTGCCCACTGGTCCATCTGCCCCTATCACAATCATGGGGAATGGTCCAGGAAGAACTTGATGCTGAAACTCAACATGAAGTTGGGGATAACAATACAGAGGTTCTCCCAGTAATGAGATAACCCAATATTCTGAATATTTAGTTGTATTATCCAATACCTAAACTCCATTGTCATTTTTCCTTATTCCATATTCCTTATTTATAAAATATCCAAGGATAATGTAGGAAGGCATCCCTGTTTCTAAATTTTCAAATCTTTTGGAATTTCATATTTTTGGAAACATTTTCATACATTCTTTCTTTCATCTTAGTAACTTAGACTTTCTTGGGTAAAAGGACCTCTGTGGCTCAAGTTTCTTGAAAATGGGACTGCACTACATCATATGACTGCACAATCTATCCTCTCTTTTTTCTAGTTTATCTTTAACCCAAACTCCAAAATCTTCCTGCATCCCACATTTTTTTTACTCTACTATGATATTTTTGCTGCTCCACTCTGTCCCTCTTAGCAAAATTCTGTTAATCACTAGTCCTACCATAACTTATTTTTCTTTTTCCTCTTTATTCATACTTTTACCCACAATAGCTAACATGTCAGAGTAGAGAGAATGGAGTCTGGTTTTTTCCCCTGTTGGTACTTAAAGAATGTCTAATGACTGTTTTTAAATCAACTGCTACTCTGTTTTCATAGATAATTTTCTGACTGTTAATAACTATTGTTGCAAACACTAATCAAATACCAGAGAATCACTTGGAGAAGAGCTTAGAGCCCTGAACATAAGCCTAACAGAAGAAAACATCACCTCAAACCTAGTACAGCCCAGGCTTTCCTGAAAACTGAAAAAAATCCAATTGTAGGGAGAAAGATGACAAAAATTTTAAAAAAATAACAAAACATAACCATTGATGTAACCACAGATGGGCATTTCAGAGTTGTAAAGCATAAGTAACATGAAAAACTACATCAATTATCCTTCAATCACAGAGTAACCACCCATAAAGGAGTACTCAACACAGGATAAGAAATCAAAGTGACTCTAGGACCTAGGCACTGGCACACAACCAGTCCCCTGTAATCCCTACACATTGCTGCTCCAGTGCTAGACAGCAGGGAAGACTACTATGGGCAGAATCTCCCACCAAACCCCCATCTGACCCTGCAATCTATAAGACACATGTCCTACCTCAAACATATCCATCCCCCTGTGACCCCCATTGGCTTCCTGAGACACAGAATCTGCCAGCTCTCATTGGACCAAGAAATGAGTGACTCTTCTCCCACCCAGAGTCCTGCCTCCAGAACCTAGGACCCAGGACACAACCAGTCCCTGGGAACCCCCACACATTGCTGCCCAGATGCTTGCCAGCAGGGAAGACTCCTGGGAACAGGCTCCCCACTAAACTTCCCATTGAGCCCTGCAATCTACAAGTCTCATGCCCTACTCTAAACCTACCCACACCCCTGCAACCACAGTGGCTTCCTGAGACACAGAATCCACCAGCTTTCATTTGACCAAGAGGTGAGTGACTCTTCTCCCACAAAGAGTCCTACCTCTAGGACCTAGGTGTTGGGACACAACCAGTCCCTTGGAATCCCCACCCACTGATGCCCCAGTTGCCAGCCAGCAGGGAAGACTCTTGTGGGCAAGCTCCCAGACCTGGGTAGGAGATTGGGGAGGAGAATGTAAGGGAATGTGATGATCAAGCTGGAACACAGATGGAGTAGGAGAGCAATGAAACAGATACTGTAAGAGAGGGAGACATCAAGGGGATAGAGAGAAACTGGGTGTTGGGAAGTTCCCAGGAATCCCCAAGGAAGACCCCAGTTTAGATTACTACAATAGTGTAGAGGGTGCCTGAACTGGCTTACCCCAATAATCAGATTGGTGAATACTCTAACTGTCATCATAGAGCCTTTCTCCAGTAAATGATGAAAACGGATGCAAACATCTATAGCCAAATAACATGATGAGCTCCAGGAGTCCAGTCAAAGACAGAGAAGAGGGATTCTATGAGCAAGGGGCATCAAGATCATGATGGAGAAACCTACAGAGACAACCAAAGCAAACTAGTAGGAACTCATGAAATTTAGATAAACAGCTGTACAGCCTACATGGGACTGGAGTAGGCCATCTGCATAAGGAGACAGTTGTGTAGCATGATTTGCTTAAGGGATCCCATGTGAGTAGCATCAGAATCCATCCCTGGTTCATGAGCTGGCATTTTGGAGCCTGCTTCTATGATGGGAAACCTCACACAGTCTTGAGGGGAAGGAAGGGGCTTGGACCTGCCTCCACTAAATGTACCTCCCCAATCTGAGGCCATAACAACTTGTAAAATAGAATGGGGGTAGGTTGGGAGGAGGAGGCTGGAAGGGGCTTGGACCTGCCTCCACTAAATGTACCTCTCCATGGGAGACCTTACCTTCTTGTAAGAGGGAAAGGGGTTAGGTTTGGAGGAGGAGCCTGGAGGAGGAGGGAAGAGGGGGATTCTTGGTATGTAAATTGAACTAAAAATTATCTTTTAAAAAGGATAAAATAACTAGTTAGCACTTTGCCTGAGCCATAGACCAAACAGCCAAACAGTTTGTAATTAATATTAAGCCTCTGAGTGATTATTTTATAAAAATCGCCACTGCCCAGGCACGAGTATGAAGGACTAGGAAGCTTCAGTCTGCAATTGGTATCCAACATGGGGAAAGAATTTCCACATAAAACCTGAGATCTAAAAAAAAAATTTTAAAATGGAGCCAAGAACAGCTTCCTAGTTCAGGTCTCATTACTGGCCCTGATAGCAAGAGGCTTCTTCTCCCAGCTACTTCATACAGCTTCTCAGAATTGGGGAAGTAAGGATGACTGGTTGGTATCTGTGCCACTTCAAAAAGCAGAGCAGGGCAGAAACAGCATCCAGGGCCACTGTTTCAGTCATAGCTTAGCAGTTTAAAAACTCTCCTGGTCATAAAAGGATTAAAGATATATAATAAAGCAAATTCAGACGGACAAAATCTCTAAACTGGTTACAGTGTGTTTAAAGATACACATAGGCTTGAGAGAAAAGAAGAAAATGTGTAGAGAAAGTCTTTAAATAAGAAATAAAGTAATAAAAATAATATAAGCCACATAAAGATGGAAAATACATAGAGAGTCTGGATGAATACTGTATATTATTGTCTTGTCTTTGGTATTTTTTTTAACTGCTATGAGACATTTGATTGCAAAGGCTGATAAATTAAATCAATGCATATATATTTTAGAAATATCTTGATTCCAAGTTTTAAGTCAGAACCTTGTTACCTTGGAAAAGAGGTTTTGCTTTTGTCTCCATAGAAGATGAGAAACTGTGGATTCCTTCTAGGTTAATATGGTTCCATCAAGGAAGACCCCATAAGAGGTTTCCAATGGAAGCTATGGCCCAGATGATTCAAATCCAGAACAGCTTCAAGGCACCTGGCTGATATGATATAGTCTCACAATCTATTACAGCCAAGATTTAACCATAATTCTAAAGTTTCTCAGGTTCCCCTTAAGATTGCCAGTGCTCCCATTCAGCAGGAAGTAGTATGAAAAGCTATGCCCAAATTCCCAAAATATTGTTTATTTTATTTTTATTTGTTTGTTTTTATTTTAATTGTGTGGATTATAAATGGTTTATGATAGTCAATCTCTTTCTAAAAAAGGGGAGATATAATATAGAAATGTTGGGAAGAGAGTAGATTTTCTACTTTAATCCAAAAAAAAACCTGTCAATCATACATATTTTTTACCAGTATGGATTTTAGTTTATTGATGCAAATTTAAAGTTAATGTTGTTGTACTGTATATATATTTCTATTCTTGTTTAGGCTATTATGTTTATGCAGCTCATTTAAAAATGTAATGTATAGTTAAGAAACACAAATTAATAGTCATGTATAATAGTCAAATTTATAGTCATGTTAGTTAAGCTTTTGAGGTATACAAAGCTATATTTCAATTAGATAGCTAATCTTCACACATTTCAAAGACCTATAGCATATGGGATTTAAAATGTTTTAACAATTTAGACTTTTCTGAACAGTGAGACACATCTGCTCCTTGCAGCAACAATTACTTCAAAGAGGATGATGGGCATAGAAGAAACTCATTATGAAGTTTGCTTACAATGTGGAAAAGGCTAGCCATTTGGGTAAGAAACTGCTCTTGCCTGGACTGCTTGACAGTATGTTGTATAAACTTGACATGCAGGTCTCATTAGAAGGTGCCCACCGAAATTTGCTTAAATGAGGTGAGATGGTCCTTCAGGTTCCTGCTTCACAGGAGAATCTACCAGACATTCTGCATGACACAGAGATAAGTGACTGGTGAACTTTACCAATAGGCTAAACAATCCTTCAAATTTCCTGCTTCTCTAAAATGTCTGCCAGATGACTAGGCCTACAGGCTGAAGATGGATGCCCCATTGTTACAGAAGAACTTTGAGTGACTGTCTAGGCAGCCAGATGTCTCTGTCATTTCTAGAATTTTGAAGTTGCTTGTAATGCCCTTCCTGTTTAATTAGGTAATATTATATTGTTTGGGGTCTTTGATGGAGTTGAAGAATAGATAGTTATAATTATAGTTTTCCTTGGTTATGATAAAAAGTAAATTAAATATGAAACTTTATATTCACAAATAGAGGATAGAGTATTTTCTTTAATATTGCCAAATATAAATAGACTAGATATTATAACTGTAATTCTTGCTTGATAGCTGTTGTGTTATATATAATTTTACTATATTATAACAAAAACCTTCTGTTTTGATTAGACAGAAGAGAAGAAGTGTTGTAGGATGGTCTTTCTATATGCTGTGATTATATGTTGTTACCATCAGTTAATAAAGAAGCTGCTTTAGACTATGGCAAGACAAGTTAGAGTAGGTGAGAAATCCAAATGAAGTTACAGGGAGAAGAAAGACAGAGTCAGCAAAGATACTGCAGGCCACTGGGGCAGCAAGATTGTAATGGAACACAGGTAAAGCCATGAGACATGTGGCAATACATAGATTAATAGAAATGGATTGATTTAGAAGAAAGGGACTAGTTAACAGTAAGTCTGAGCCATAGACCAGTTTGTAATTTAAAAAAAAGTGATCAAAGTGATTGTAAATTATGTTCAAAGAATTCAGTGAATACATGCCTATCTCCAAGGAAACACCAAATGTTGAAAGAAATAAGGAAATTAAATAACAGCATTCAGATGGTATTTGGTAAAGAGATATACAGAAGAAAAACAAAATAAAATGATGACGGAAATGAAAATATCATCAAGTGTGGGGGCCTACTCTCATATTTTCTAGGATACTCTTAAGGAGAAAGGAATAAGACATATTAGGTAGAAAGAGAGGCCTAGCCAACTAGACGAAAGACAGAAACAAAGGATAGCTTTGGAAGGGCCCAGGTTACTAACCAATGGTCCCTTTGCGCTCTTCAGAAAGTCTTTTCATAACAATTCCAAGGTGTGGGCCCAAAAGCTTCCCCCTTGCTAAATCAAAGCATACTTCACAGCCAAGTGCAGACACTTCCAAACACCTAGTAACCACACACATGATCAGTCCATTACCTTTTGCTGCCTTGCTGAAAATAGAAAGCTCAGGTCTCACTAGGAAACTTCTGTGGGCCCCCACAATTAGGTCAAATACAAATTTCATGGGAAAGCCTCAGAGATAGAGTGGATCATATTGACAACAGTAATTGTAGGCATGAAGACAAGGCAGAGTAATAAGATTATTCAGTCAGGATTAGTGATCAAATTGTTAAACAGTTGAATGGAACCTGTTAGTTTTGGGGAGATAAGAAAAAGTCTATGACTTTCTTCATAGAACAATTACAAGAATTCCATGTCAAAGGCATAGAAAATATTCTCAATAAAATCACAGAACAGAAGTTCCCAGACTGAAGGAAAGAAATGTTCATCATGATCCAAAATGAAAAGAGTATAACACAGATATGAAGACCAGAGAAGAAACTTTTCAATTCACATTGAAGATAATGCAGTGAATACACAGAATAAAGAAGTCTACTGAAAGGTGGGAAAGGAAGGATGATGTCACATAAGGACAGGTCAATGAGAATATCTCCTGTAATTTCAATGGAAAACAAAAATGCCAGGATGTCTTGAAAAAAGATGTTTTTCACAATTACAAAACAAGAGCTGGTGAATATTATGTATATTGTGTGTGTGTGTGTGTGTGTGTGTGTGTGTGTGTGTGTGTGTGTGTGTGTGTGTGTGTGAAATAAACCAAAGGAGGAAAAAAGCTATCCCTGCTATGGCATGCTAAAGAATTTTTTACAATAAAGTCTGATTGCATTACATAATGTAAAGATCAGTTTGACCAAAGAAAAAAACAAACACAGCCAACAAGGTGGAGGAAAATATGATGCTGAAAAATCTGTTAAGAATAGAGGGTCAAAACAATGCCAGACAGTAGAAAATCAATGAGATGTCAGGAATCCATGCATGATTTTCAATAAGAAGTCTGAATATTAACAGTCTATGTTTCTTTATCTAAGGACACAGACTAAGGCTGAAGATAGTGATACATCTTTAATCTTAGCACTCAACAGCCAGAGGCAGACAGATCACTGTGAGATTCAGACAAGCCAGTTCTAGACCAGCTAGGAATACGTAGAACCTGAGATTTAATAAATTAATAAGTAAATAATACAGAGACTAGCACAGTTGTTTATCAATCATAATGCTTTTTCCTGATACAAGAAATGTAACCAACCACCAAATATCAACATAGGAAACAAGCATGCATCATTATTCCAAATTCAAACTAAAGCTAGTCACAAGGACATAGAAGATTATCTTATACACTTTAAAGAAACTATCCATTCATGAGTTTTTATGACACTAAATGTATATGCATTGATATGTGCACTCAATTTCAAAAATGCTAACAGATATGTCATAGAATAAATTCTGCAATATAATAGTGAGTGACTTCTACACCCACTCTTAAAATAAATATATTATCGATAATAAAATAAACAGAGAAACATTGGAAGTAGATAGCATTAATTTAATTTTGATTCAAGTTTCATTCAAGAGATGGAGGAATGATTCAATAATTGAATCATTTCTTCATTTACATATATGAGTCATTTCCCAACTCATATATGTAAATGTATAAATATAAATAATGACATTAATTCTCAAAGACAGAAATTACATAATAATCTTATACCTATCAAAAAGTACAAAAGTATTGAACAATCCTGGAAGGCATATCTGGTCTTTGTCCCCTATTCCATCCTGCAGGGTATGATGCAATACTTTTATTGGAGCAATAGTAGATCTGGCTAAGGATCATAACTCCAATCTATTTCCATACATAAATATTATCCACTCTTTCTTCTAAGATAAATAGTATTTTATTAATATATTGACACAGGAACTTGAGTACTCAAATCAACACTAAATTGACAGAAGGAATCAGTCAAATTTTAATATGTAGGGTTTAATTATTTGCTGTGCATTTTGGCACACACCTTTAATCCCAGTATTCAGGAGGCAGAGGCAGGTAGATCTCTGTGAGTTTGAGACCAGCCTGGAAATCAGACAGTAGGGTTTGGGAGGGCATAATCATATATTGCTGTAGAATTAAACTACACTATAATACAGTTTAATTTTCAGAACATGACTCTTAGGAGGGCATCATGATTATTGTTTGTATTTCAAAGATGAACAGTTTAACATCAAGGTCAGCAATATATTCATTGTGTCATCTTATTTACTTTTTAAAAAGAAATACATATTCAATAAATATGTTGTTCCTGTGGGGGAAAAAAGTACAAAAGTATGTGGCAATGATGGATAACAACATGTGATATGAAACTTCAAAGGGGGGTAAAATAATCAGATCATAGAGGAGTGAAAACAAGATGGGGGAAATAATAATTGTGTATGGATATGCTATGAGGAAACTTTATATTTTATGGTAATTAAAATAAGTCTAAGATCTTAATATAGTTGAAAAATAGACTATATACCTGTAGAGAAAGCCAATGGATTAAAATAGTCAAATATAAAAAGCTTTCTGGTGTTTTTCACAAAGGGATCCTGGGGGTTGTTGAGGGAATCCACCTTCACTCCAAATAAAGTACCAGTGATCACATCCATGATGTAGGCCCCAAAGAAGCTGAGGAAAGAAGCAGGTGCATTGATGTGTTACTCACAAAACCTATGAGTTATATGACCATTGGTCTGCAGTATAATCAATACAGCCTGAGTTTACTATTGTAGTGTCTTCAGAAATCAACATGATTTTACTAACCACATCATTCCCAGATCCTTCTCCCTCTTCTGTTGAATGAAAAAGGTAGAAGAAATTTGTTTCTTGCTGATATTTTTCTAAGACACTCAGCAAAAACTTGAGGATTTAGATAGCTGAAAGTTACAACTATAATATGCTTGTCAAACCAATGACCTCTTATGTGGCACATATATCTTCCTCACACATTTCTTTAATTCCCCCATCTGCACCATTTCTAAATTTTCTTCTTTCAATCTAAACTATTCTAGAATATACAAGATGATAACTGGTAACCTAATTTTGTCTCAGGTACATAAGGAAGAGACTCTCATAAGGTATTTTTGGGAGCTGTTCCTTATTGAGTGATTTGCAGCAGGGTAACTTCATGCCTTTCCCTTACTCTTGCCTCAGAATAACTTATCTACTTATCAGGCAGAAGGAGGTCTCTAGATGAGGCACAGAGTCCCTAGACAATGTAGGCATCACTACTCACTCTTTCATGGTAACATTCTTGCCCTTCTCTACTTCCCGACTCATGTTTTTCACCAGCGCATCTCCATATTCTTGGATGATGTGGAACATCTAAACACAAAACACAACACAGTCTTAGGGTAAATTGCAACATCTGAGTTCCCAAAATAACAAGTCTTTTGAAATTATATAAAGATCATCATATTTTTAAAACGACTACATAAGACAAAATAACAACAAAACAAAACAAAAAAAACAACACAACAGCGAAACAAAACAAAGACCATTCTTAGCAATGTAATGCTCAAAGGAACATCTCTTTAAAGAGTGTGATATTATTTCTACCACTCCTCTGATAAAATCTACTCCATTTACAATAAAAAGTTCTTCATAAGCTTACCTCCTTTAGTTTTCCACTGCTAAAGACTGGTGTCAGCAATGATCGGATTCTTTTCCATTCTTCATTCTCAGAAGTTGTTATACCTTTTTTCATAAATCCAAGTGGACCAAAAAGCTACAATACCAAGAAAAATTTTGCCCTGAATTAGATTGGTTATCTTAACAGTTACAAAACCTGCATAAAATAGACAACACTCTTTAACAGTTACCAACCCTCTTCTAGGTGGCAGGTTTCATACTAGTCCCTCAACAGCAGTTCCTCAAACTAGGGCTGAGGCAATGGCTCCGTGGTTTACACCACTTGATCCTCTTGCAAGGACTCTGGTTCAATTCTCAGCAGCTACATTAGGTTGTTCACAACTGTCAGTAACTCCAGTTCTGTGTGTCTGATCCCCTCTTCTGCTCTCTGTGAGTACTTGCCCACATGCGGTACACATACATACATTCAGGCAAACATATGTGATAAATAATATATATAAAATGCTTCAAAGTTAAAGTATAGATACATACACCACCAGTGTGGGATAAAGTTGTTATATTACAATCTTCATTTCAATGTGAATCCTTCTGTAGAAAAACAATGTCTTTTTATGTGAAAAGACAGGTAGGAAACCAAAAGTATTCTCCAAGTCAGTACAGAAAAAGTTGGTTTCTTAGTTAGGTTTCTATTGCTGTGATAAACACCATGGAAAAAAAGCAACTCCTTATGGAGAGAGTTTAGTAATCTTACAACTCTCAGGCTATAATCTGTCACTGAGAAAAGTCAAGGCAGAAACTCAAGGCAGGAATCTGAAGGCAGGAACTGAAGTAGAAGCTTTGGAGGAATGCTTCTTCTGGCTTGCTCACCATGGTTTGCTCAGCCTGTTTCAAATACAACCCAGGACTCACTGCCCAGGGGTGGCACCAACTACAGTGAGTTGAGCACAGTCACTAACGAAGAAAATGCCCCACAGCCTTTCTACAAGTAAGCTGATGGAGGCATTTCTCAACTGAGGTTTCTCTTCCTAACTATGTCTAGGTTTGTTTCATGTTGCCAAAGTGCAACCAGAATAATAGGGTACATATAGGAGGGTTATAGTGGCAAATTTTCCTTAGACCAATTTTGCACTTACAAATATATTCAGCTTGAGTTATTTTAAAAAGAAGTGACATGAAACAGTAATCATTAAATTAACATAAATACCAATAAATGGGTATTATTGGCTCAAGCATTAATTGAATATTATATAAATATCTCTCCTTGATTTTTTTTATCCTGAAATATAAGCAAAGGAGCACTATAATTCTCTTTTCCCCTTGAAAAGATTCTTCTGCCACCCCTATCTTTGATTCTAACTTGAAATATTTCAATAGTTTTCGATGATATAAATACATGTCAATGATGAGAGGGAAACCTCATACATATAAAAAAAAACTGTATCAAACAAAACCTTCATCCAGCACCTAACTTTGTTAAGAAAAACTGATTTTTTCCATTAAGAAATGATTTTAAAAGACCAGTTCTCACCTTTTACTACATCCTAACCTGGTGTCTAGCTATTGCAATGAGAGGCAAAAGATAAACTAAAAGGCACACAGATTTCATTGGAAGTGGAAATATTTCCATATAGTTATGTTATTAACTACATGGAACAAATAAAGATTATACACAAAAAATTAAGGAAACTGAAAGTGACAGAACCCCTATAGCCACTCACACCCAAGGCTCAGGGAACATAGTGGAAGACATGGTGAAAAGACTGCTAGAGCCGGAGGAGTTCCATGAAGGTCTTGACTCTGGGTGTGGCATGGGTATGACTCACATGGACTCACAGTTGCTAGACCTCTAGAAGATCAATCCAATTTTACAAATCCAGCACAGACAGAAAAGAGGCTCGTGATGTCACCCACCATATCTGTGGAGCTAATAATAGTTACAAGATCATTTTTCCATGTATATCTTGAACACATCTATACTAAAAATGTGCAGTGTCTGCAGAGCCCAGTAGAGGGCATCAGATCCAATGAGACTGGACTTAGTGTTGAGTTTCAGGTACCACCTGGCTACTGGGAATTGACCCTTGTCTTCTGTAATAGCAGTCAGTTTTCTTGATGCCTGCGCCATCTCTCGACATACAGTATTGTAAAACTGAAAAAAAGCATGTCATGGGCCCTAGTACAGAAACAACTGTTGTTGCTACAAAATGGAATATGATGGTAATCTAATTGCCCTCCAGATTCTTATGCTTATATCCTCAGATTGGTTTTGTCAGTGTTTGCCTTAGAAGATTCATTTTACCAAGGCCAAAGATTCATATAGCAATTTATAACTAGACAATGTAAAAAAAAGTTGACTTCAGAATGATCACTCCTAAATGTGACATCTGAATCACTCACTCAAAGGCTCAGAGGAGATTGAAAAAGGGAGAGGAGCAGAAGAAATATAAGGTCTGGCCTGCAGAAGAGGCTCACTAGCTAAGAACATATACTGCTCTTGACAAGGACCTGAGTTCAGTTTCCAGAAACCCTGTCAGGTAGGGCAATTGCCTGTGCATCTAGAAGCAGGGAATCCAACACCCTGTTATGGTTTCATGGGTACTTTATTCATATTCACAAACATATACACATATTTAAATAAACACAAATAAAGCTTCTTATGCATTTAAGAACCACAGGAATGATAGAGACATATAGAAAGTTCACTTCTGGACATGAAATGTCATTGCAGTTCCAGAATTTTGATTAGTGGCCCAAGTCCATTCACAAGGTAACACCCATCAACATTCCACCATGCAGAAGGGAAGGGTTTATGAGTTTCTGTCTCTCCCTTACAATTTATGTAATGTAGTGGCAACCAGAGAAGGAAGAACCATTTACTTTATCAGCGTAGAGAGTGATAGGGTCTCTATGTTCCTGCAAATAATTTTCCAATATATATTGTCTTGTAATCAACACTTAACAGATTCATTAAAGTCACCCAATTTTTTAAAGACATTATAGGAGAAGGAAAAATAATTTAGAAGAGGAAGAGGAATAGTAAGAATGGGAGAGACAAGATTAGGTAATAGGAGGTGAATATTAGCGACATATATATGTATATAGATATATATGTATATAGATGTGTGTGTATTATATGTCCATATGCTATCATGTATTGTATTTGTTGCAATAATATCATAATGAAAGTTATAATACACACATATATGAAATAATGAAGACATAAAATAAGAATTACTATCATTATTCATGGGAACATACCCACATACTGATGCACATGCACACACATAATTTTAAAATTAAAATTAATTAGTATAAAAATAAATAAAATAAATAAATAAATGGTTAAAAATGTTCAGCATAGTGATGCTGTGTGTTTAAGCTCAGCACACAGGATGGAGAGGCAGGTAGATATCTGGGAGGTCAACATCATCCTGGACTACATATTGAGTTCCAACATTGTCAGAGGAGATACTTTTGAGAAAATGTTTGAAAACAAATCAGCATGCCTTCATTATACAAGATCTAGAGAGAGTAGGAATGAAAGAAACATACATCAAATAAAATATATAATAAACATCAAAATAATAAATGCTCTATATTACAAACCCACAGCCAACATTATCCTCAATGGAGAAATATTCAAGCAATACCGTTAAAATAAATTAAAATCAAGAGCAAGACAGGGCTGTGCATTATCCCCACTCTTTTTCAATATAATCCTTAAAGCACTAGCTAGAGCAAAACAACAACAGAAGGAAATTATACCAAAAGAAAAAGTCAAATTATTCTTATTTGCAGAACATATATACACAAATATTTATACATATATAAATGAACATTCTACTAGAAAACATGTTGAAATGAAGAACAAGTTCAATAAAGAGGCAGGATACAAAATCAACTTACAAAAATCACTAGCCTATATGTACACTAACAGATTGAGAACGAGATCATGGACGCATTTCCATTTACAATACCTTCAAAGAATGTAATAGATCTTGCAATGTACATATTCAAGGAGGAGAAAGAACTCTACAGTTAGAGATTTAAATCTCAGAAGAAAGAGATTGAGACACTACAAGACAGAAAGACATCCTTTGATTCTGTACTAGTAGAAATGACATTGTGAAAATGATGATTCTACTAAGGGCAATTTATAGACTCAAAGCAACACCAAGAAAATCACAACATTCTTCACAGCAAAGGAAAAAATTCCTAAAATCCACATGGAATCAAAGAAGATCCTGAATAGCCAGAGTAATCTTTAATAATAAGAACAATGCAGAAATAATTATCATTCCAGATTTCAAAATGTGTTCTACAGAAGTATTAATAAACAATGTATTTACTGGTGCAAAAAGATATAGATCAATGGAGGAGACAAAAGACTCAAACATGAGTACACATGTCTATAGTCACCTGATACTTGACAAAGATCCAAAAATACAGACTGGAGAATAGACAGCAAATGTTGTCTTCAACAAATGTTGTGTGAAAACAGGATATCCACATGTAAAAGAATGAATTAGACCCATATCAATCATCTTAATGAAAACTAACTACAAATAGATCAAAGACATCAGTGTAAAATCTGAAATGCTAGATCATCCAGAAGAAAACTGAAGCAGGTCCCTAAAGAATATGAGTGTAGGAAAGGATTCTATGAACAGTACTCCATTTGTCTGGAAATTAAGGTCATCAATTGACAAATATTGCCTCACAAAATTAAAAAGCTTTGTAAAGCAGAGGAGGCAGTCAATTGAGTTAAGGCAAACTCTACAAAGTGAGAATCTTTGCCAGCTACACATCTGATAATGGTTTAATATCAGAATCTATAAGTTACCCCCCCCCAAAAAAACCCCAAAGACTTAAAAACACAAATGACCCAATTTAAAAATGAGACATGAGAAATGAGCATAGTGTCTCACACCTTTAATAAGAGTACTCCAGAGGAAAAGGGAGGTGGATCTCTATGATTTGAAGAACAGCCTGGTCTACATTGTGAGTTTTAGGAAAACCAGGCCTATGCAGAGAGACTCTATCTCAAGGAAGGTAGGTAATAGAGTTGAAAAAAATTCTCAAAAGATGACATAAAAAGTCTAAAAAAAATTCTACTGATTGTTCATTACCCACAGATATTAGGTAAACAAAAATTAAAACAAGTTTGAGGTTTCATTTTAACAATCTCAGAATAGATAAAATCAAGACAACCAACAACAACAAATGCTAGGGAGCAATTATGAAAATAGAATCATAATCTACTGTGTGATTGCAAACTGGTGCAATCTGAAAATCATTGTGGATAGTTCTCTAATAAACTAAAAATAAATTTACCATATAACCCAGCTTTTACCACTTCTTGGCAATTCTTCAAAAAAGACAACATCCTACTCTACAGATGCTTGCGCAGATATGTTCATTGATGCTCTGTTCACAGTTACTAGGAAATGAAAACAACCTAAATATCCTTCAACTAATAGTGAATAGATATTGAAAATGTGGTATACACACACACACACACACACACACACACACACACACACACACACACACTGGAATACCATTTAATTGTAAAGAAAATTGAAACCATGCAGTAAATGAGTGGAACTAGAAAATATTATATTGAATGACAAAACCCAGATCCACAAAGACAAATACCCCATGTTCTTTTATACCTTTGGTTCCTAGCCTTCAATCTACAGATGTGTGTATACAATAGAGCAATCACAGAAAGGAGGAAACTGCAATGGGGCTATGACAAGGGGGACCCCTAAGAGATAAATAGGAGGAAACAGGTAATAAGAAGGAGAAATGGGGAAAACATGAGGGACTTTTAACTGGAAAGAAAGAAGGGGGAAAATAAAGAAGGAGAGAAAAAGGGAATGATGAATAACACTGTATGGTTGAATGACCATATTTTATATAAATATTTTATATTATCTAAAGGGAGCTGGGTTGGGAACAGGGGGTATGAGCAGGAGTAAGCAAATAAAATATTTATATTTTAACTAAAAAAATTTAGAAGTACCATTCTAAGCTGTTTATACAAGGAGGTATATAAGTGTGGATAAATTATCTTAGCTCTGTCATCAGACCAAACTGAGTTTGAATGCAAGCACTCATGCTTACTAATAAAGCTTAAACACACTGTCAAATAAAATAAATAATTAAATTGCATAGGAAAAACTGAAGGAGAAAGGAAAACACCAACTTTAACCTTAATTATGATTACCAAGCTTCCTTAGGGACTATGGGATGACAAGAGCATAAGGAGACAGGAACAACAAGTCTCTGCCCTGAGACAGCAGAGGGGCTAAAATGAACTACTGACTTCTGCTTTGTGAGCCTGCTTGTCCATTCCCTGCTGACCTGGGTCACATCTGCTCATCCCCTTGAGAAGTAACCACCATGAATACCCACTTAGACAGCAAGTTGGGACCTCTTAAATAATGGCTGTGAACCAATGAAAGAAGTTTTCTGTTTATCTCTGATTGTTGAGAATTTCTCTTTGGGAAAGGAATATGTTCCCCACCTGAACAAAACAGCATGAAGACACATAGCATGACTTGTACACTGTTAGCAAATTACAGTGAATCCCTAACAATTTCATAACAAAATGTTTGTTTATTTTGTGGTGCCAGAGATTGAACTCTGGGTCAGGTTAAGTTACCACTAAGCAACATCTTCAGCCTCTCATAAAAAGTTCTTTTTTTGTTTATTTTTGCTTTTCAAGAAGGCTTCTCCTGCATAGCCATGCATCTCCTGGAACTTGATTTGTAGACCAGGCTGGGTTCAAACTCATGCAGATCCACCTGCCTCTGCTTCCTGAATGATAGGATTAAAGGTGTACTGCACCAAAGTCCAGCTGATTTTTTTGAAAGATACAGGTATTCCTATACTGGGAGTGGAAGTTAGCCCTCCTGAGCAAAAACCTGTAATCCTAACTGCTAGACTAAGTGGGATCATACAAAATTTAAATGAATAATCACATTTTGAGATTTTAGTTTTGAGATTATAATGTAATTACAACATCTATCCCTTCCAAACACTTCCTCTTACCCTTTTCTTCTCTTTTTTATATTCATGCCTGGTTGCTTCAATAATTGTTATTGAATACATGTATGTATATTTATATACATAAATATTCCTATATATAACTTGTTTGGTATATATAATCTTCACGTTAAAAAAAAAGAATACCTACATGTCGATTTGTGAAGATAGAATAAAATTCTTTCACTAGCACATTCTTGATCATGTCTGGTTCTGTGATAACCAGCACAGGGAGCAGCCCATTAAACAACCTGCATTGGGAAAACAGAGATAATTACATTATGATCCTGATATTACCTCTGGTTCTATAATTCATGCTTCTGTGAACTGAACCTTGGTCTTTTGTAAGAATACCAAGTGATTATTTACTGCTACTTTACTGTCCCTAAGGACAAATTATTAACAATTGATAAGCACTAATGTTTTTAGGAACCTTTAATTGGAGCCATTAGAAATGCAGCACACCAAGCCCATGGCCTGGGGTCTCATGTCCATGGGAGGAAAACAGACCTTGAGATTAATGCTTTGCTCTCAGATGTTGGATGAGAAGAAGAGGCAGAACCTCCTCCACCTTGCTTGTGACATACAGCCAAGTGATGTCACTATGTGCCAGGCTCTAGACAAATCCCTACTTTGTGGCCTCAACCATCACACAAAATAATTAATGAAACAAGCCCAGATGTTAAGAGCATAATGTAATACATCCAACACCTTTTCTTCAAAGTGAGTAGTAGGTGTTGAGTGGAAATAACCATACACATTCATATTAAATAATCAATGCCTTCTATAAAATATAATAAAAATTGAAAAGTAAAAGAAAATTCAACCAAGTATGAAAGTGCAGAACTCTAAGACCAGTAATCAGGAGGCAGATAAGGAAGACAGAGACTTCTAGGCCAATATGGACTCATAGTCACTTCCAGACCATCGTTGGATATATTGAGACCTGGTCTCAGAAAATAACCCATGGGGAAAGGCCTGGGAAGCCTCACATCTATAGAAAGAAGTACAGTCAGGTAAGGATTACTGAGAATGAGAGAAATGGTTTCCCCATGGAAGAGCACACAAACTGGTTACCCAAATTCACATGATCAGCCCTGACAAACTACATACAAAAAACATTATGCAGACTAAATAGGTCATACTTATGAATATAAATTCACTTACATATACATGTAGTCATGTAACAACAATTAATGTAAACCAGAGGATATTTGAAGGAGGAAATGGAAAGGAGAAAGTATGCAATTATATTTTAACCTCAAATAAAAAATGAAGTAGTAAAAATAAAAAATACTTTATACAAAAATTAAATCAAACAAAAATAATAACTACAAATATGCTTATTTTCCCCTTAGTGTATCTTTGAAAAGGCCATATTTATTGGAAATATTTTTATAAAATCATTTTTGCTTTTACCTAAGTGTAAATCAGAATGTGCAGGAGATACTCTCCTGAATTTATGAGCACATATTTGATGAATCTGAATTAATGCATTTCTTACAATTTTTAAAAGTCTTTAGGAAGAATAAATAGAGGCAGGAACCCTTATAAGACATTGGGTTTAAGTAAGGCTAGGTGTCTCTGGAACATCAAAGGATGCAGACAAATCATTACCTGCAAAGTCTACATCTTAATTCAGACTGTGGGCAACAACATACTTATGGAATCCTTGGCAGGACAGGATTTCAGACACTTTAAAATGGGCAAATGTGTCCCAATTTACTCTGGAATGACAAAGTTCTCATGCAGTTTGGTATCATATCATAAGAAATCTACATATTGGACATTTGCAGAATACTCACCCCCACATATCTCCATACTGTTTTTGGCATTCTATATCATATATCGATATGCCCTGAGCAAAGAAAGGAAAAATAACAGTCATTATTTTTCTACCTGTATAGGTCACAAAAATGGGAAACAAACAATTCAAATCCCGGGACTTCAGGCTCATTATTTAATTTTCCTACCAAGTCATTAATGGAAATTCTTCCAAGTTCTCTGAGAGAAAAAAAAAGAAAATGCAGGAGACATTTGACATGGGGGATTTAAAGATATTCATGATTTCTTTTCTGAATATTGTCCAGTCCAAAACTGTTTCTTCTTTATTAAAAGTAGTAACTGTCTTTATTTCTGGTAGTTTTATGGTTTTTGTCTTGAGGGTACCAAGAGTCATGGACATTGCCATAAATGTACAAAATATATCTGTGGCCAGGCATGGTGGTGCACACCTTTAAACCCAGCACTCTGGAGGCAGTGGCATGGGGATGTCTGTGAGTTCAAGGCCAGCCTGGTCTACAGAGTGAGTTCCAGGATAGGCTCCAAAGCTACACAGAGAAACCCTGTCTCGAAAAGGCAAAACAAAAAAACAAAATGCACAAAACATATTTGCTTCCCACTACTTACTGCCTTTTTTTTACTCACTTTAAGACTTTTCTAAGCCGGGTGGTGGTGGTGCATGCCTTTAATTCCAGCACTAGGGAGGCAGAGGCAGGTGGATCTTTGTGAGTTCAAGGTCAGCCTGGTCTACAGAGCGAGATCCAGGAAAGGCGCAAAGCTACACAGAGAAACCCTGTCCCGAAACCTCCCTCCACCCAAAAAAATTCAGTATAGTCAAGAAATTTAAAATAACAGAGATGTATGTAGCATATTAGATTTACATAACTGCTACTCATAATATTAAATGAAAAGGAACAAGGAAGTAGAAGCAAATGAATTTGCCACCTAGTGTCCCTGTTCAACATGGAAAGATGAGGATATGCTGCCTCACATAAAGAAAACATAAAATTGAATGCTTGGTTTTAACTTTCACCTCTGAAACCTGCAAAAAAATCCAGGTAATCATTAAGTGGCAATTTAATTTGTAGAGATAGAATCCCAAGTAACTCAGCCTGGACTAAAATTATCTGTGTATCTAAGAGTGACCTTGAAATTCTGATACTCCAGAATGTAGGGATTATAGGTACATGCCACCATGTCCAGTTTATATGGTGTTGGATAAACCCTAGGGCTTTGTACATTCAAAGTAAGCATTTTACAAAAGGGAATTCCACATTTGGTCACTGTGAATTTCAACTGTATGAAACTATGTCTCTAGGCAGGCGATAGAACCCAGTCTGTATAGTGCATGCCTAGTGTTTAGAGCCAGATTGAACCAAGGCATTCTTTAAGACTCTAATGAAATGACATAGAGAACATTACTTCTGTTTCCTTGTCCAGGAACTGAACTTGTGGCAAGGTTCAGTCTAGAGATAGAGCCAGTGCCTCAAAACAGTGAAAGTTGTAGTTTCCTGAGGATTTGAATTTTGGGGCTGTGGTTCAGTCCTAACACATCTGTGTCTGAGGTATCCTGTGTTCTCTTTGCCAGCATTGTCTGATTTAGCTGTATGTTAACATTGGCCATTTCCCCTCTACAAATAGCATGTAAGAAGCTATGCTGCTTAATAAACTCCTGGTATAATTCATCATTTTATGCAAGACCTCCTGGGGACAGCTACATATCTTCTTTATTTGTCATACATGGTCCTTTGCCAAATAATCTCACCACCTTGCCTGTTGTGATCCTCATTCTTTCTGATTCACTTAATGTGGTGATCAGTGTGGGGCTTGAGATTACTAGAAATCATCAAAACTGAGTGTTACTGTGCTAAATATACAAAATGAGTCAGACTTGAAGACCCATAAGAAAAAAAGAGTGGAGGAATAGCTGAGAGTAAACCATGAGACTACAAGGTTCTAAGGAACAATCCCTTTTCTTTCATATGACTCATCTGCTTCTACTTTGGCATGTATCACCATGGTACTTAGATAAATTCTTTAATTTCACTGAGAAATATGTTCTTTGTTCCCAGAATAAGGTTCTGTAAATTTAAAGACATGGTAACATGTAGGTGAAAGCTTAAAGACAGAATAACACCTATGAGGGGCACAAGAGTTTCCTGTTTTGGGTTTGTACTGTAGAATTTAACACTGTCACATATAATTCATTTATAATTCAACATCCCTGTATACCTAGCCAGTATACTCCAAAACATACTTGTGGACTAAGATAAAAATAAGATGTCAAAAAATAGAGATAAAAGTCCCTGAGGATGAGGGCTTAGGTTAATTTCTTGAATTATTTTCACTTCATGATACCTCAGATGATGATGAGGAACATATTTTTGCTAGTGCAGTTATAAAATCACCTGAATTAGCTCCTAACTGACCAAACCCCATCCTCCTCAGGACTTTCCTCATTTTGCTTTTAGCCTTCCTTCCTCTAGTTTTCAGAAACTCATGAAGAAAGATCAATAGAAGATGCTACTACATGGTATGGCCAAGAGCCCCAACATGTGTTAACAATTTATTACACAAGCCTTACTCCCAGTAAGAAAAAGTACCCTTCTCTCATGATTATTTATTATCTAATTGATTCATTACCTACATGATTTCAGTACCTACTGAAAATTTAATTACTCAATTATTTCTCACAGTCCAGCATCATTTACAACAGACTCAGCTGGAAATTTCCTCAGAAAAATCACAGGTTACAGCTCCCTTTTCTTATTTAGATCATATTACAGAAGACAGTACCATTTATCCACAAAGATCCACACGTAACTGCTAAGATGCCAGGAGATATTGATGGGTACAGACCTTCCCTGTAACATACTAGAAAAGATTTGACTCTTCATTTTTCCTTTTTAAATGGAGATAATGAACCCACTTCTAGACAATGTACTAAAAGTGTCAAAAGACCTTACAATTAGTACATCAAATCACTGCACATGTGCAATTGACCAGTATTGGCATGAAGCTTCTTCTATCTCCTTTACCTACTCCCACATACCCTTCTGGCATACTCTTGCAACCTAGGGAACCTATAGAATGGATTATTCTGCCCATTGATGCTGGCTGTCCCTTGACTTCTTATTATGAAATTCTTGCTAGACTTGTTAAGAAAACAGGTATTCTCAAGTCCATGAATTTATTACATGATAAAATGACATAAGGACATCCTGCCCCGGACTTCCCTTCTGGACCAGAGGGGAGTGTCCTGGCTCAGCCTAGACCCCATCACTGGGCACCAGCCACTCTGGGGAAGACCTGCCCAACTTGGCCCTAAGTTCTGGCCACCAGACAGGTTACCTTCTAGCCCTACGGGGAAGGCTCCCCTTCTCCAAGACCCTTGGCAGACCCTGCAATCTCCATACTCTGCCCCAATGCCCATCATTGCCTGAGACTCCCGCCACTTCCTGAGACTTAGAGACAGGCCCCCAGCTCCCATCCTGCCCCCAAACTCCCATTCTGGACAAGAGAGAACCCAGCCACTTCCCAAGACTTAGAGACCAGGCACAGCTCCCATCCTGTCCCGGACTTCCCTCCTGGAAAAAAGCTCCCACCCTCCCCCTGGACTTCCCTTGTGGACAAGAGTGCCCATCCTGCCCCGATGTTCCCATTTGGACAAGAGAGCTCCCATCTGGAAAAGAGAGAGACTTCCTGAATCTGTCAGCTCTGTCTGAACCAAGTGCACTGATGAGACCAAGAACGAACCACAAGAAGATGAGCAGACGTCAAGGCAGAAGTACATACAACAAAATGAAGAGCAAGACAGTATCACCAGAACCTAGCCAGCCTCCAACATCTAGACCTGAACATCAAAAATTGGAAGAAGCAGAAGAAAACAGCCTTATGAATAACATCATGAAGAAGGTAGAGGCATATATAGAGGAAAAGACAAAAAAAATGGGAAGAACACTATAAAAAAAAAAAACTAGACAAAGGACAAATAAAGTAGAAGAAAACAATAAAGCCCTGGAAGAAAACAATAAAGCACTGAAAGAAAATCATGAAAAAAGCAATGAAACAAATGAAGGAAACAGTCCAAGACCTGAAAAGGGAAATAGAAAAAAATGAAGAACACACAAACAGGGAATGCTGGAAATAGAAAATCTGAGTAAATGATCGGGAACTTCAGATGCAAGTATAACCAGCACAATGCAAGAGATGGAAGAGAGGATCTCTGGCATTGAAGATACGGTAGAAGAAATAGATTCATCAGTCAAAGAAAACACTAAAGCCAACAAAGTCATGACCCAAAATGTCCAATAATTTGGGACAACGTGAAAAGACCAAACCTATGAATAATAGAGAGAGAAGAATACCAACTCAAAGGCACAGAAAATATATTCAACAAGATCATAGAAGAAAACTTTCACGACTTAAAGAAGGAAATGCCTATGAAGATACAAAAAGCCTATAGAACACCCAAAAGACTAGAGCCCCAAAAAAGCCCCCTGCCACATAATAATTAAACAACTAAACATACAGAATAAAGAAAGAATATTAAGAGCAGCTAAGGAAAAAGGCCAAGTGAATTATAAAGGCAAACCCATCAGAATAACACCCGATTTCTCAATGGAGACTTTGAAAGCCAGAAGGACCTGAACAGATGTAATGCATACACATAGCGACCATGGATGCTAGCCTAGACTAATATACCCAGCAAAACTTTCAATCATCATAGACAGAGTGAACAAGACATTCCAAGACAAAGCCAGATTTAAACAATACTTATCCACAAACCCAGCCCTACAGAAAGCACTAGAAGGAAAATGCCAAACTAAGGAAGTCAGATACACCCTCAAAAACACAGGCAATAGATAAAAAAAAAACAGCAGTAAAACACAAAGAAGAGAAGTACACACACACTACCAACAAGACAATAACAGAAATGAACAATCACTGGTCATTAATATCCCTTAATATCAATGGACTTAATTCACCTATAAAAAGACATAGGCTTACAGAATGGATATGAAAGCAGGATCCATCTTTCTGCTGCATACAAGAAACATATTCTCAAATTCAAAGACAGACAGTACCTAAGAATAAAAGGCTGGGAAAAGACTTTTCAATCAAATGGTCTTAAGAAACAAGCGGGTGTAGCCACCCTGATATCCAGCAAAATAGACATCAAACTAAAATCAATCAAAAAAGATCAAGAAGGGCATTACATCTTCATCACAGGAAAGATCCACCAAGATGAAGTTTCAATTCGGAATATTTATGCCCTAAACACAAGGGTACCCACATATGTAAAAGAAACATTACTAAAGCTTAAACCACATATAAAACCCCACACATTAATAGTGGGAGATCTCAACACCCCACTTTCACCACTGGACAGATCTCCCAAATTGAAACTTAACAGAGAAATAAAGGACTTAACTGATGTTATGACTCAAATGGACTTAATTGATGTCTACAAAACATTCCATCCTAACAAAAAAGAATATACCTTCTTCTCAGCACCCCATGGAACCTTCTCTAAAATTGACCACATACTTTGCCACAAAGCAAATCTCAACTGATACAAAACAATTGGAATAACCTGCTGTGTTCTATCAGACCACCATGGTTTAAAGCTAGATTTCAACAACAACAAAAACTATAGAAAACCTACAATCTCATGGAAACTGAATAATGCTCAACTGAATCACCAATGGGTTAAGGAAGAAATAAAGAAAGAAATTAAAGACTTCCTAGAGATCAATGAAAATGAAGACACCACATAAACAAACTTATGGGACATTATGAAAGCAGTGCTAAGAGGGAAATTCATAGCACTAAATGCCCACATAAAGAAGTTGGAGAAATCTCACACTAGTGACTTAACAGCACACCTGAAAGCGCTAGAACAAGAAGAAGCAAGGTCTTCCAGGAAGAATAGACGCCAGGGAATTATCAAAGTGAGAGCTGAAATCAATAAAATAGAAACAAAGAGAACAATACAAAAATAATGAAACGAAGAGTTAGTTCTTTGAGAAAATCAACAAAATAGACAAGCCCTTATCCAAACTAACCAAATGAGAGAGAGAGAGAGAGAGAAGAGAGAGAGAGAGAGAGAGAGAGAGAGAGAGAGAGAGAGAGAGAGAGAGAGAGAATCCAAATCAACAAAATCAGAAATGAAAAGTAGGACATAACAACAGACATTGATGAAATCCAGAGAATCATCAGGTCATACTTCAAAAACCTCTACTCCACAAAACTGGAAAACCTAAAAGAAATGGATAATTTTCTGGATGGGTACCACATACCTAAATTAAATCAAGACCAGATGAACTTTTTAAATAGTCCAATAACTCCTAAGGAAATAGAAACAGTCATTAAAAGTCTCCCAACCAAAAAAAGCCCAGGACCAGATCATTTCAGTGCAGACTTCTACCAGATCTTCAAAGAAGAGTTAATACCAATATTCTCTAAATTGTTCCACACAATAGAAACAGAAGGAACATTACCAAACTCCTTCTATGAGGCTACAATTACCCTGATTCCTAAACCAAACAAGGATACAACAAAGAAAGAAAACTACAGACTGATCTCCCTCATGAACATTGATGCAAAAATACTCAAAATACGGACAAACAGACTCCAAGAACACATCAGAACAATTATCCACCATGGTCAAGTAGGCTTCATCCCAGGGATGCAATGGTGGTTCAACATACAAAAGTCCATCAATGTAATACACCATATAAACAAACTCAAAGAAAAAAACCACATGATCATCTCACTAGATGCAGAAAAGGCATTTGACAAAACCCAACACCTCTTCATGATAAAGGTCTTGGAGTGATCAGGGATACAAGGAACATACCTAAACATAATAAATGCAATTTATAGCAAGCCAACAGCCAACATCAAATTAAATGTAGAGAAACCCAAAGCAATTCCACTAATATCAAGAACGAGGCAAGGCTGTCCACTCTCCCCATACTTATTCAATATAGTGCTTGAAGTTCTAGCCAGAGCAATAGGACAACATAAGGAGATTAAGGTGATTCAAATTGGAAAGGAAGAAGTCAAGTTTCCCTATTTGCAGATGACATGATAGTAAACTTGAGTGGCCCCAAAGATTCAACCAAAAACTGATAAGGCTTATAAACACCTTCAGCAACATAGCAGGATGCAAGATCAACTCAAAAAAATCAGTAGCCCTCCTATATACAATGGACAAAGAAGCTGAGAAGGAAATCAGAGGTATATCACCCTTTACAATAGCCACAAATGACATAAAATACCTTGGAGTAACACTAACCAAGCAAGTGAAGAACCTATATGACAAGAACTTTAAGTCCCTGAAAAGAGAAATTGAGGAAGATGTCAGAAAATAGAAAGATCTCCCATGCTCATGGATAGGCAGGGTTAACATAGTAAAAATGGCAGTTTTACCAAAAACAATCTACAGATTCAATGCAATCCCCATCAAAATACCAACACAATTCTTCATAGACCTGGAAAGAATAATACTCAACTTCATATGGAAAAACAAAAAAACCTAGGATAGCCAAAAGAATCCTGTGCAATAAAACAAGCTCTGGAGGCATCACGATCCTTGACTTCAAGCTCTACTATAGAGCTACAGTAATAAAAACAGCTTGGTACTGGCATAAAAACTGATATGTGAACCAATGGATTTGAATTGAAGACCCTGACATTAATCCACACACCTATGAACATATACTTTTTGACAAAGAAGCCAAAAGTGTACAATGGAAAAAAAGAAAGCATCATCAACAAATGGTGCTGGCATAACTGGATATCAACATGTAGAAGGCTACAAATAGATCCATATCTATCACCATGCACAAAACTTAAGTCCAAGTGGATCAAGGACCTCAACATAAATCCAGCTACTCTGAACCTGCTAGAAGAGAAAGTAGGAATAGTCTTGAACACATTGGCATAGCAGAACACTTCCTAAATATAACACCAGTAGCACAGACACTGAGAGAAACAATCAATCAATGGGACCTCTTGAAACTGAGAAGCTTTTGTAGAGCAAAGGATACAGTCAACAAGGCAAAGCAACAGCCTACAGAATGGAAAAAGGTCTTCACCAACCCCACATCTGACAGAGGACTGATATCCAGAATATATAAGGAACTCAAGAAATTAGACATCAAAATGCCCAATAGTCCAATTAAGAAATGGGCTTTAGAACTAAACATAGAATTCTCAACAGAGGAAACTCAAATGGCTGAAAGACATTTAAGGAATTGCTCAACATCCCTAATCATCAGGGAAATGCAAATCAAAACAACTCTGAGATTCCACCTCAAGCCTGTCAGAATGGCTAAGATCTAAAACACTGAAAACACCTTATGCTAGACAGGATGTGGAGCTAGGGGAACTCTCCTCCACTGGTGGTGGGAATGCAAGCTTGTACAACCACTTTGTAAATTAATATGGGGCTTTCTTAGAAAATTGGTAATCAATCTCCCCCAAGAATTAGCTATATCACTCTTGGGCATATACCCAAGGAATGCTCAATCATACCACAAGAGCACTTGCTCAGCTATATTCATATCAGCATTGTTTGTAATAGCCAAAACCTGGTAACAACCTAGATGCCCTTCAAGTGAAGAATGGATAAATAAAATGTGGTACATATACACAATGGAATACTACTCAGCAGAGAAAAACAATGACATCATGAGGGTTGCAGGCAAATGAATGGATCTAGAAAAAATCATCCCGAGTGAGGTAACCCAGACTCAGAAAGACAAACATGGTTTGTACTCACTCATAGGAGGATAATAGATGTGGAACAAGAATGACTACACTGTTACTCCCATCTCCAGGGAGGCTACCTGGAAAACAGGACCCTAAGAAAGACACGGGTATCACCCAATGATGGAGAAATGGATGAGATCTACATGAACAGCCTGGACCTGAGTGGGGGTAATGAAGGGCGAGGGTTGAGGGAAAGAGAGCTTGGAGGAGCAGGAGATCCCAGCAGGATGAAGAACAGAGAGGGAGAACAAGGAATAGGAGACCATGGTAAATGAAGACCACACGAGAATAGGAAGAAGCAAAGTGCTAGAGAGGCCCACAGAAATCCACAAAGATACCCCCATAATAGACTGCTGGCAATGATTGAGAGACAGCCTGAACTGACCTACTCTGGTGATGGGATGGCCAAATACCCTAACTGTCATGCTAGAAACCCCATCCAATGACTGAGGGAACTGGATGCAGAGATTCATGGCTAGGCCCCAAGTGGAGCTCTGGGAGTCTAATTAGAGATAAAGAAGAGGGTTTAATTGAGCAAGAATTGTTGAGTCCAAGGTGTGGTGGTATTGTGTTCACCAAAATATTGTGTACTCTAATAAATTTATCTGGGGTCAGAGAACAGACAGCCACTAGATACAACGGCTAGAAAATGGTGGCACTCACACCTTTAATCCTAGCATTCCAGAGATAGAAATCCCTCTGGATCTCTGTGAGTTCAAGGCCACATTGGAAATAGCCAAGCATGGTGACACATGCCTTTAATCCCAGAAAGCCAGCCTTTAATCCCAGGGAGTGGTGGTAGAAAGCAGGAAGATATATAAGGCGTGAGGGCAAGAAACTAGAAGCATTTGGCTGGTTAAGCATTTGGCTGGTTAAGCATGTGGCTGGTTAAGCTTCAGGCTTTCGAGCAGCACAATTCAGCTGAGACCCATTCCGGATGAGGACTCAGAGGCCTCCAGTCTGAGGAGACAAGACCAGCTGAGGATCCGGTGAGGTGAGATAGCTGTGGCTTGTTCTGTCTCTCTGATCTACCAGCATGGACCCCAATAACTCGCCTCGGGTTTGATTTTATTAATAAGAACTTTTAAGATTCATGCTACACCAAGGTTGGATAAAGCACAGGGACAAACAGCCAAACGAATGAAAACACAAGAACTATGAACCAATGGCTGAGGGGCCCCCAACTGGATCAGGTCCTCTGAATGGGTGAGACAGTTGATTAGCTTGATCTGTTTGGGAGGCATCCAGGTAGTGGGACCAGGTCCTCTACTCAGTGCATGAGTTGGCTGTTTGAAAGCTGGGGCTTATGCAGTGTCTCTTGGCTCGGCCTGGGAGGAGGGGACTGGACCTGCCTGGACTGAGTCTACCAGGTTGATCTCAGTCCTTGGGGGAGGCTTTGCCCTGGAGGAAGTAGGAATGGGGGGTGGGCTGGGGGAAAGGGGAGGGGGTAGAACAAGGGAATCCATGGCTGATATATAGAACTGAATTGTATTGTAAAATAAAATAAAATTAAAAAAAATCACATTAGAGTTCATCCCTTTACCTCTTTACAACTTGATTCACTTTGGGCCTTCCCTTACTCTTGATAGTTAGTTCTCTTGACCTCATGGGCCAGGTTCTTACTGCATACCCTGGAGATTCTTTAATTCAAATTTTCCAATACTGTTCTCTAGTTTATTTCAATACATTGAGAACAGAACAATAAGGATTAACTGCCTGGGGAGCATTTATGAGTAGACATGCTCCAGAAGGAGAGGTTTTGTGGAAAGATCCTGTTATAGGGTAAATGGGTTGGTCATGACCTTGTGCTCATATACAGGAGAGGATGTTGTATTTTCCCACAGGAAGCTGATAGACCACATTGATTCCCAAAGCACCTTGTCCTACATTCCCAGGATATGAAGACATTTGCTTGGGTACAGGTCCCAGAAATTGAGGATGCAGATGATGACGAGTTTGAAGGCAGCATGCCGTCTGCTACATCCCTTTGCAGTCCCCCATGGACAGCCCACTCCCAACTTGGGAACAGATTGAACCTCTACTGCAGAAGAATTTCAGTGGTCAAGGAGACAAGGAAGTATGTTAATCACATTCAATTTATTTTTCACATTTCTGACATTATTCTCTACCACACATGTGGAAAGTGTGAGAGTCTATTGGGCCTGTGTCACTGACACCCTCTTTGGCCCATAGGAAGTTGTGGGAACCCGTTCTCAGGTTCCTCGTGGCTTTACCCAGCAGGTCCGAATAGAGGATGATCAGGACCACGGGCCTGAGTGTAGGTGTCTGAGATGGTCTGCACTTGGCTGTGCTGGGGGAGGAGGTCTTTTGCTCCACCTCTTGGCGTCTCTATAAAAACCCTGGGCCAGAGACAGTCGGGGCCCGTTGGAATAGGTTCCAGGCCCTCTGGAGGCTATCCTTTATTTTCTATCTGTTTATCTCCAAGATATTCTCTGCTATAAATCCTTCTATCTAATATTTCCTGCTGATCGCACTCAAGAAAACTCTGGGAAGCTGTGGGGGTGGTGGGTATTCGCCCCACAGAATGGCGCCATGAACAGGGACTAAAGAAAAAAGAAAAAAAAAGGGACTGAAGAAAAAAAGGGGGGACAAAAAAAGGGGGACTAAAGACAAATGAACAGGGACTAAAGGCAAAGTAATAGGGACTAAAGATAAAGGAAAATAATAGTTTTATTACAGAGTTTTTGGTGAAAGTGCTGAGTCAGCCCTGCCAGTGGAAAGGCATGCCGGTGTTATGGGAAAAAAATATTTTTTTATATGTATTTTTGGAAGGCAGGGGTTTTATCCTCGAGAGAAAAGGAAAGCGGACTGGAAGGATGTCCGATGCTGCAGCAAAATTCTCTTCTGTCAAAATTTTCTATCTTCTATCCCTTTCTCAATTTCTATCTGTGATAAGTATAAGGTATAGGGTAGTAATATAGTTTAGGAAAAACTTAGAAGTGTAAGATTGTGTAGGAAAAAATAAGTAAGGCAACTAGACAGAAAAACTCTTCAATTTTCTAACTTTGGGGGCTTTGAAAGCAAACTGGGGGGAAAAAGTCTTTGGGATTTATGGGAAGTAAAAAAGCTCTTCTTTGAGCTTATGGGGAAGAAAAAGTTTCCTATGGAAGCTTTTGACCTGGGGACAGCTGAAATGCTAAGTCCAAGTGGAAGGAGAAAGTGTTTTCTCCCTGAGACAAAAATGGGGGTGTAAGAAGTCAAAGTTTGAAGTTGGGAAGTTTTGGGGAAAGTTGGTCTTTCTCCTGGGGGGAAAAATCTTTCTCTTAAACTATAAAGCTTTTCTTGGAAAATTTGGGGGGAAAAACTCTCTAAAAAGCCTTAATCTTAAAAGCTCTCTTAAACCTAAAAACTAAATTTGTTTTTCTGAGAGAGGACAAAAATTAGAATCACCTGAAGATATTAGTATGGGGACCACCTGTGATTAGCTCTAAGGGAAAACAACAAACTTAAGACAGCAAAACCTCTAAGTTCTCTTTCAAGCTTTAACAATCCTCCCTGCAATGCAGGAGGCTGGAGCAAGTTTCTAAAAAACTCTTCTAAGCTCTGTCTCTTCAAGCTAGTAAAAGACAGTGGGTCAGAGTACCCTGAGGGAAACGCTTGGGAGAGTGTGGGGAAAGAGCTACAGAGAGCCCAAAGAGGCAGGAAACTTTGCCTGAGAAAAGCAAAAAAGCCAAACTTTTCAGTTACAGCTGAGCTGAGGCAGCAAAGGTTCTGAGTGAGCGTTTCAGAATGAAAAGGTGCTCCTAATTGCCCTAATGCAAAGATCCCCTGAAGCAATGCAAACTCTGTTAGCATTGTATCCTCACTTGTGACCAAAAACCCAGAGGCGACTGGCCAGCGTCTCTGAGTTGGAGTGCATTTTGGGGATACTAGGGTTCCTGCAGTTGCAAACTTCCTGGAGCACAGAGTTGAGGCAGGAAGGTGCAGGACCCAGGGGAAAACTGCTAATAAACAAAGCTAAAGCTGCTGGGAATGGCACAGTTGCACACTTTCCTACAGGTCCACAGCTGCAAAAAGAAATCTGAGAAAAAGCTTTCCTATCAGAGAAAGGACCATTCTGGGAAAACAGAAAAGCTGAACTGTGTCTGAAGCAGTTGTGCTGCTGTGTCAGAACACTGTCTGGGGAAAGAGCCCAGCCAGGGTAGAACAGAACTATCCAGGAGTAAAGCTCTCTTTTCTGTCAGAGAAAGCACCTCTTTGAAAAAGCTTTGTTTCAACTGACTCCCGAGAGATGAGGGAGTGTAGCCCTAAGGGGTGATTGCCTCTGACATAAGTTCTGTCCTTGAGCACCCAGACAAGCAAACACAACCCACTGGGGGACTGGGCCAGGTGAAGGCCTGATGATGCAAAGCACCTGTCCTAATGGAAGTTTAGACATGGCAAAAACCTCCCTTGTTAGATTTTCAGTCTGTACACAAACCACAGAGACCCCGAAAACAAACGGACAAAAAGCTCCGACCTTCAGTAGCAGGGAAAGCCGCCACTGTAGTGTCGGAAACTGTTTCTGGGGTAGAGGGGATAAACTGAGACCAAACTGGGAACTGTCTGGGAGAAAGACTCTGAAGAAACAGAGGGGACAGATTCCTCCCCAGAAAATGCATGACCTAACAAAGCTGCTAGAATTTGAGGCAGATTCAGGAGGAGAAAAAAAAAGCCCCTACCTCCAATGGCAGCTAGCAGAGGTACAGAGCCGCAGACAGATACCTGAAGCTCTGCATCTGGGGGGAAGGAACAAGCAAAATGAGAATAAGATCAGTGGGAGGAAATCTCTGAAGGAGCTATGGAAAACCTCTGTTGCAAATGATCTTGTTTTTCACTGACTGGCTAAGGCAAGCACAAGCCCCGAGCAAAGTTGCTATCAGAAATGCCAGCCCCAAGGCCAGCTAACGAGGCAGGTGCAGTTCTGATTGGGGGCCAGTGTCAAATGAAGGAGAAACACCTGTTAAAGCCAGTTGAGAAAATAGACATCTCCCAATGTGTGCCATAATTGAAAATGTAAGCTGCTTGTTCAAATCTCCGCTTGCAAAAGCCAAAAAACTTTGTTCAAATCTCCCGGGCAAGAATTTGTAAGCAAGTCTGGTAAAAGAGAACCAGTTGACTCTCAGACCTGAAAAGAACTATGGCAAATCAATGATATAAGGAAAATGATATAAGGGACTGATATGGGACTGATATTATTATGGACTGATATAAGGGAAATGCATTCCAGGAAAGGTAGTTTTTCCACTAAAGATGGCGACATTGCCCTGAAACACTTTTGTCAGCTCTAAACTTAAAATACAGCTTTTAAAAATAAGGAGGAAAATCGTCTAAGGGTTTAAGTGTCAGTTCCGATGAAAAATTGAAAGGATAAGGAACTAGGAGATTCACCGTTTGGGGCTCCATTGGTAAAATGCCTTATTTACCCTAATAGCTGTGCAAATTTTTACAGTAGTTGGATGACAAAAAGCTACCTTTAAGAGCAAACAAGCCACTTTAAAATCCTTAAAACAAGAGGTGAGTATCCGGCTCCAACCCGGACCCCATCCCTGGGCACCAGCCACTCCAGGAAGACCTGCCCAACTTGGCCACAGGCTCTGGCCACCGGGAGGGTCCCCTTCTAGCCCCACCGGGAGGGATCCCCTTTTCCAAGCCTGCTGGCAGCCCCTGCAATCTCCGCGCCCTGCCCCCACGCCCATCTGCCCGAGACCCCAGCCACTTCCTGAGACTTAGAGACCGGCCCCCAGCTCCCATCCTGCCCCCGACTTCCCTTCTGGACCAGAGAGAGAGTTGGACAAGAAAACTCCCTTTTGGACAAGAGAGAGAGAGACTTCCTGAATCTGTCAGCTCTTTCTGAAACAAGTACACTGATAAGACCAAAAAGGAACCACAAGGAGATGGGCAGACGTCAAGACAGAAGAACATACAACAAAATGAAGAGCAATACAGCATCACCAGTACCTAGCCCCGCTCCAACATCTAGACCTGAAAACCAAAAATTGGAAGAAGCAGAAGAAAGTAGCCTTATGAGTAACTTCATGAAGAAGGTAGAGGCATGTGTAGAGGAAAAGACAAGAAAATTGGAAGAACGCTGTAAACAACTAGAGGAAAGGGCAAACAAATTAGAAGAAAACAATAAAGCCCTCCAAGAAAACAATAAAGTCCTGGAAGAAAACAATAAAGTCCTGCAAGAAAACAATAAAGCACTGAAAGAAAATCATGAAAAAGTAACAAAACAAACAAAGGAAACAGTCCAAGAACTGAAAAGGGAAATTGAAAAAATAAAGAAGACACAAACAGAGGGAATGCTGGAAATAGAAAAACTGAGTAAAAGATCAGGAACTTCAGATGCAAGTATAACCAACAGAATGCAAGAGATGGAAGAGAGGATTTCTGGCATTGAAGACACAGTAGAAGAAATAGTTTCATCAGTTGAAGGAAACACTAAAGCCAACAAAGTCATGAACCAAAATGTCCAATAATTTGGGACACCATGAAAAGACCAAACCTAAGAATTATAGGGATAGAAGAAGGTGAAGAATACCAACTCAAAGGCACAGAAAATATATTCAACAAAATTATAGAAGAAAACTTTCCCAACTTAAAGAAGGAAATGCCTATGAAGATACAAGAAGCCTATAGAACACCAAACAGACTAGACCCCCAAAAAAAGTCCCCTTAACACATAATAATTAAACAACTAAATGTACAAAATAAATTAAGAATATTAAGAGCAGCCAAGGAAAAAGGCCAAGTGACCTATAAAGTAAACCCATCAGAATAACACCCGACTTCTCAATGGAGACTTTGAAAGCCAGAAGGACCTGGACAGATGTAATGCAGACACTAAGAGACCATGGATGTCAGCCCAGACTAATATACCCAGCAAAACTTTCAATCATCATAGACAGAAGGAACAAGACATTCGAAGACAAAGCCAGATTTAAACAATACCTATCCACAAACCCAGCCCTACAGAAAGCACTAGAAGGAAAATTCCAACCGAGGGAAGTCAGATACACACTCAAAAACGCAGACAATGGATAAAGCCACAACAGTAAACCCCAAAGAAGAGAAGTACACACACACTACCACCAAAATTAACAGGGATGAAGAATCACTGGTCATTAATATCCCTTAATATCAACGGACTTAATTCACCTATAAAAAGACATAGACTTACAGAATGGATACGAAAGCAGGACCCATCTTTCTGCTGCATACAAGGAACACATCTCAAATTCAAAGACAGACAGTACCTAAGAATAAAAGGCTTGGAAAAGACTTTTCAATCAAATGGTCTTAAGAAACAAGCAGGGGTAGCCATCCTGATATCCAACAAAATAGACTTCAAACTAATTTCAATCAAAAGAGATCAAGAAGGACATTACATCCTTGTCACAGGAAAGATCGACCAAGATGAAGTTTCAATTCTGAACATATATGCCCCAAACACAAGGGCACCCACATATGTAAAAGAAACATTACTAAAGCTTAAACCACATAAAAAACCCCACACATTAATAGTGGGAGACCTCAACACCCCACTTTCACCACTGGACAGAACTCCCAAATCGAAACTTAACAGAGAAATAAAGGACTTAACTGAGGTCATGACCCAATTGGACCTAATAGATATCTACAGAACATTCCATCCTAACAAGAAAGAATATACCTTCTTCTCAGCACCCCATGGAACTTTCTCTAAAATCGACCACATACTTGGCCACAAAGCAAATCTCAACAGATACAAAACAATCAGAATAACCTCCTGTGTTCTATCAGACCACCATGGTTTAAAGCTAGATTTCAACAACAACAAAAACTACAGAAAACCTACAATCTCATGGAAATTGAATAATGCTCAACTGAATCACCAATGGGTTAAGGAAGAAATAAAGAAAGAAATTAAAGACTTCCTAGAGATCAATGAAAATGAAGACACCACACACACAAACTTATGGGACACTATGAAAGCAGTGTTAAGAGGGAAATTCATAGCACTAAATGCCCACATAAAGAAGTTGGAGAAATCCCACACTAGTGAATTAACAGCACATCTGAAAGCTCTAGAACAAGAAGAAGCAAAGTCTCCCAGGAAGAATAGACGTCAGGAAATTATCAAAGTGAGAGGTGAAATTAATAAATTAGAAACTAAGAGAATAATACAAAAAATTAATGAAACAAAGAGTTGGTTCTTTGAGAAAATCAACAAGATAGACAAGCCCTTATCCAAACTAACCAAAAGACAGAGAGAGAGAATCCAAATCAACAAAATCAGAAATGAAAAGGGGGACATAACAACAGACATTGAGGAAATCCAGAGAATTATAAGGTCATATTTCAAAAACCTCTACTCCACAAAACTGGAAAACCTAAAAGAAATGGACATTTTTCTGGATAGATACCACATACCTAAGTTAAATCAAGACCAGATAAACTATTTAAATAGTCCAATAACCCCTAAGGAAATAGAAACAGTCATTAAAGGTCTACCAACCAAAAAAAGCCCAGGACCAGATGGTTTCAGCGCAGAATTCTACCAGCTCTTCAAAGAAGAGTTAATACCAATACTCTCTAAATTGTTCCACATAATAGAAACAGAAGGAACATTACCAAACTCCTTCTATGAGGCCACAATTACCCTGATTCCTAAACCAAACAAGGATGCAACAAAGAAAGAGAACTACAGACCGATCTCCCTCATGAACATTGATGCAAAAATACTCAATAAAATACTGGCAAACAGACTCCAAGAACACATCAGAACAATTATCCACCATGATCAAGTAGGCTTCATCCCAGGGATGCAAGGGTGGTTCAACATATGAAAGTCCATCAATGTAATACACCATATAAACAAACTCAAAGAAAAAAACCACATGATCATCTCACTAGATGCAGAAAAGGCATTTGACAAAATCCAACACCCCTTCATGATAAAAGTCTTGGAGTGATCAGGAATACAGGGAACATACCTAAACATAATAAAGGCAATATATAGCAAACCAACAGCCAACATCAAATTAAATGGAGAGAAACTGAAAGCAATTCCACTAAAATTAGGAACGAGACAAGGCTGTCCACTCTCCCCATATTTATTCAATATAGTACTTGAAGTTCTAGCCAGAGCAGTAAGACAACATAAGGAGATTAAGGTGATTCAAATTGGAAAGGAAGAAGTCAAGTTTCCCTATTTGCAGATGACATGATAGTATACTTGAGTGACCCCAAAGATTCCACCCAGGAATTGATAAAGCTTATAAACACCTTCAGCAACGTAGCAGGATACAAGATCAACTCAAAAAATCAGTAGCCCTCCTATATACAATGGACAAAGAAGCTGAGAAAGCAATTAGAGATACATCACCCTTTACAATAGCCAAAAATGACATAAAATACCTTGGAGTAACACTAACCAAGCAAGTGAAGAACCTATATGACAAGAACTTTAAGTCCCTGAAAAAAGAAATTGAAGAAGATGTCAGAAAATGGAAACATCTCCCATGCTCATGGATAGGCAGGGTTAACATAGTAAAAATGGCAATCTTACCAAAAGCATTTTACAGATTCAATGCAATCCCCATCAAAATACCAACACAATTCTTCATAGACCTGGAAAGAATAATACTCAACTTCATATGGAAAAACAAAAAAACCAGGATAGCTAAAAGAAACCTGTACAATAAAACAACTTCTGGAGGCATCACAATCCCTGACTTCAAGCTCTACTATAGAGCTACAGTAATAAAAACAGCTTGGTATTTTCATAAAAACCGACTTGTGGACCAGTGGAATAGAATTGAAGACCCTGACATTAACCCACACACTTATGGACATATAATTTTTGACAAAGAAGCCAAAAGTGTACAATGGAAATAAGAAAGCATCTTCAACAAATGGTGCTGGCATAACTGGATATCAATGTGTAGAAGGCTGCAAATAGATCCATATCTGTCACCGTGGACAAAACTTAAGTCCAAGGGGATCAAAGACCTCAACATAAATCCAGCTACTCTGAACCTGCTAGAAGAGAAAGTAGGAAATAGTCTTGAACACATTGGCATAGAAGATCACTTCCTAAATATAACACCAGTAGTGCAGACACTGAGACAAACAATCAATCAATGGGACCTCTTGAAACTGAGAAGCTTTTGTAGAGCAAAGGATACCGTCAACAATGCAAAGCGACAGCCTACTGAATGGGAAAAGATCTTCACCAACCCCACATGTTACAGAGGACTGATATCCAGAATATATAAGGAACTCAAGAAATTAGACATCAAAAGGACCAACAGTCCAATTGAGAAATGGGCTTTAGAATTAAACAGAGAATTCTCAACAGAGGAAACCCAAATGGCTGAAAGACATTTAAGGAATTGCTCAACATCCCTAATCATCAGGGAAATTCAAATCAAAACAACTCTGAGATACCACCTTACGCCTGTCAGAGTGGCTAAGATCAAAAACACTGAAGACACTTTATGCTGGAGAGGATGTGGAACTAGGGGAACTCTCCTCCACTGCTGGTGTGAGTGCAAGCTTGTACAACACTTTGGAAATCAATATGGCGCTTTCTTAGAAAATGGGAATCAATCTCCCTCAAGATCCCGCTATACCACTCCTGGGCATATACCCAAGAAATGCTCAATCATACCACAAGAGCACTTGCTCATCAATGTTCATATCAGCATTGTTTGTAATAGCCAAAACCTGGAAACAACCTAGATGCCGTTCAACTGAAGAATGGATAAATAAATTGTGGCACATATACACAATGGAATACTACTCAGCAGAGAAAAACAATGACATCATACGGTTTGCAGGCAAATGGATGGATCTAGAAAAAATCATCCCGAGTGAGGTAACCCAGACTCAGAAAGACAAATATGGTATGTACTCACTCATAGGAAGATGCTAGATGTGGAACAAGGATGACTGGACTGCTACTCACATCACCAGTGAGGCTACCTGGAAAACGGGACCCCCAAAAAAGACACGGAGAAATGGACGAGTCTACATGAAAAGCCTGGTCATGAGTTGGAACAATGAAGGGCGACGGTCGAGGGAAAGAGAGTGGGAGATCCTAGCTGGATCAAGAAAAGAGAGGGAGAACAAGAAATAGGAAACCATGGTAAATGAAGACCACATGAGAAGGTGAGAAGGGGAGGAAGCAGAGAGCTAGGGAGGCCCAAGGAGATCCACAAAGATACCCCTGCAAAAGACTGCTGGCAATGGTCGCAAGACGGCAGGAACTGACCTACTCTGGTGATGGGATGGCCAGACACCCTGATAGTTGTGCCATAAACCTCATCCAAGGACTGAGGAATCTGAATGCAGACATCCACGGCTGGGCCCCTGGTGGAGCACTGGGAGTCTAATTAGTGAGAAAGAAGAGGGTTTATATGAGCGAGAATTGTTGAAGCCAAGGTTGGATAAAGCACTGAGACAAATAACCAAATGAATGGAAGCACAGGATCTATGAACCAAAGGCTGAGGGGTCCCCAACTGGATCAGGCCCCCTGAATGCGTGAGACAGTCATTTGGCTTGATCTGTTTGGGAGGCAGCTGTGCATTGGTGCCGGGTCCTGGGCTCGTTGCATGAGTTGGCTGTTTGAATCCTGGGACTTATGCAGGGACACTTGGCTCGGCCTAGGAGAGGGGGAATGGACCTGCCTGGACTGAGTCTACCAGGTTGACCCCGGTCCTCGGGGGAGACCTTGATCTGTAGGAGGTGGGAATGGGAGGTGGGCTGGGGGGAGGGGAGGCGAGAGGGAGCAAACAGGGGAATCTGTGGCTATTATGTTGAACTGAATAGTGTTATAAAATAAAAAAAAATCCTTAAAACAAGGGAAAAGCAGTTTATACACTGAACGTTGTCTTAGATATGTAGAAACTTATGTTGAAATTAAAGTTCTTTGCATTTTGAACAAACTGCCTGCAATGAGTAATTCCTTTGCAAATCTAATAAGGAGACAAGGAGACAGGCATTCAAAAAAGAAATGACTGCTTTCTAGATGGGAAACAAACTTCAGAAAATCTAGCTGTCTTACAAAAGAGTTGCTTTACCTGAAAGTTCCTTATAAGAAATCAATGCTAAATATCACCGCTGCTAATAACATCAGGAGTTAAAGCTAATGAAGTGAAAATACTAAATCCTGAAACTCAAGTGAAATGGAAAGATCCCTGCTCGGGATTATGGAAGGATCCTGATCCTGTTTTAATATGGGGTCGAGGACATGTTTGTGTTTTTTCGCAAGAGGAGAATGAAGCTCGGTGGTTACCAGAGCGTTTGGTAAGGAGTGTGGAACTAAGAAAAGTCAGCTTCAATGACGTTCTTATAAAGGAACCAGAATGAAAGTGGCTCGATTAGTGCTTCTGAGGTTTTGTCACTGGTTTAATGCAAACAGTGAGGAAATAAGAGTTCAGAGCTGTGCCACTTTTGGCTTTACTAGCGCCTTTAGAAAAATACCTTATATCACCTAATAGCTGTGCAGTATTGGCGAAGAGCTTTACAGCAGCTAAATATGATAATTTCACCCTCAGCGTAAAGTTTTTCAGTAGAACAAACCAAAAGTACTGCTGAAATAGAAACGTTTGTTTGAATTGAAGTTCTTAGGGGAGCTATTATGAATTTGGGTGAAGGGACAGCCTCTAGTTAAAAACCGTTTACCACTGACAGTGCATCTCTGTCAGTTCGAAAAGGCCGACTCACAACTTTGGGGTGTGGCTTCGTCCTGAGAATGTTACAATCCCCTAGCAACAAGTATCACAACTCTATAATGACAACACTCACTAAATCCCAGTGCTTTATAACAAAGCTAACTATAAACTGTAAACTTTAGAAATGATGTACATACTTCCTGTCTAGTTAAGAGAATCTTTCTGATAGAGATGGTGATAATAATTAAGAGTAAGAAGTAGAAAGACGAATATAAGATATGTGAGTTTGTAAAAATTCTGTCTTGTTAGATCTGTGTTCAGAAATCTTTAGGTGTTTGCTAAGTTAGATATATGCTAATGGTAGCCTATATAAGTTTGTAAAATAGATCTATAGAGTTCCTTTAAGAATATAAGCTTGCAAGAAGTAGCTAAGGTAGTCTTAAGACATGTAGTAATAAGCTTGTAAGATGCTAGTTGTAAATGTAAGTTTAAAATAAGAAATAAGATGGAATGAATATAAGTATATAAGAATTAATAAGAAATATATTTGCTAAAGTAGTTCTATAGTTTCCTTAAAGTATAAATAAGTAGATGTTAATATGTTATATGTGAGTTTGTAAAAATGTGTAAATGTTGAGTGAGTTTATGCTTAAGCACATGTTATGTGGGTTTGTAAAGTATAAATGTTAAGTGTGAGTCTATTAATGTATATGGTGAAAACACCTGAGACACAGGAGATAGTGTCCTAGTAGACTGCAAGGTAGGCAGTCTGAATGGTTTCAAAAGCTCCAGAAGCCACTAAGAAGCTAAGAATGGTGGAGGCCAGAACCAGCACAAGGCATCCGCGGCTGAGATCCATGGAATATCAACGCAGCACAGAAAAACCTGAGCTAACAGCAAAAACGGTTCGGTTTAAAATATTACTATAACTAAAAAGGTCTGTTTGTGAGAACAAAGTTGCAGCTTGTTTAACTGCAAAAAGGTTTGGTTGAAAAACGTCTCTTTAGATTTGGAAGTGAAAGCCTGATACCAGAATTTATTTCTTGTTTGAACTTTTTGAACTTAAAATGAGATAAAATTACAAAAAGATTTTGGTTATGGATTTCTTCAAATTTGGAAGGCTAGTACCAATATTTATCATTTGAATTTTGGTACTTAAATGAAATGAACAATAGAGATTTCATTGCAATGGGACAATGTTGAGCTTACTTATAGTAATGACCTAGGAACGGTTTTCTGGAATTGGGTTAAAAATGGAACTGTTTAAATGAAGAAATGTATTTCTACTTAGAATCAAGATGCAATTTTGTGTATGCATATATGCTTTATTAACTGGTGATTTATGAATTGTTTTGTGGAACTGTTTATGTAAAAATGGAATTACTTATGGAACTGGTTCTGTGTTACAAATGAAACTGTTTAAACAGAAAAGTTTGGGTTTTCTAACTAGGCTTGAGATTTTGCTTAAAATTATAAAGAAAAGGGAGAGTTAATATTCCTTAGTCTATTTAATTTAAATTGTTGTTTGAGTGGATTAATGTCATGTTTTGTTAGTAAGAAATGCAAATGGGGTATACTGAGACTACTTTTAAAGTGTGTAAAGAGTTTTATTAAGAAACTGCTTTTGGATGTTTTGCTAAAAAGTTTTCAAAGTGTTAATGGTTAGATTAAAAATATTACTTTTTCAATATGGGTTTGTAGGAATTGTATAAGTTTGGGTTCCTCTAACTAGGTTTGAGTTTTTGTTTAAAAATTATAAAGAAAAGGAGAAGCTATGAGATTGAATTATGTTCGCAGAAACCTATTGATATTAATGCACCCTGGTTTTGTGGAGTTGAGGAAATGTTTAAGTTTGATGCGAATACATCGAAGTTTTTCCTATGTTCTGTTAACAAGAAAATTCAAATGAAAGTTGTAAGACGGAGAAAATTGTTAACTATATATAGCACCATATATGCTAATTCAAATGGTTCTGTTAAGAGTTTGTTTTGAGTTGTAAGATTGAGAGAATTGTGACTCTGTATAGCGATATTTATGTTAACCTGTTAAAGGTAATGATGAAGCTAAGGGATTCAGGAGGCAGAGGCAGGCAGATCTTTGTGAGTTTGAGGCCAGCCTGGGATACAGAGTGAGTTCCAGGAAAGGCGCAAAGCTACACAGAGAAACATTGTCTCAAAAAAGAGAAAAAAAGAAAAAAGAAAAAGAAAAAGTCAAAATGCATGATGCTGTGAACGAACTATCAACTACTGTAAACTGAAGAGGTCACTCATATTCTTCATACCCAGGATAGATACAGTAGGTCTTTCTACTGGCAGTAGTGACTGCTCCACCCCCTATCCTAGAACATAAATACTGCAAATTGGATTCATGAATTCACACCTGGACTCAGGAGAACTGAATTCCTCACCAATAATGAAAAGTCAGAGAGCTGATTTCTTGAAGGAAAAGAGCAATGGACCTGATTCAAAAATTTTCCATGGAAACAGGGGCACTGCTGACAACCTTCCTAGGACTCCTCTACCTGTGATTAATTGGCTGATGCCTCTCCATGTGGCTTTAGAATTGTGATGATTCTCGGGCTCATTTTCCCTGTCAGAAAACCAAAAGGACATTCATACTCCCATAGTTGAACACATTTCTTCTGTGAACTAAACCACACAATTCACTGTGCTTTTCAGTCAAATGTCCTCAACTCTTGATAAGGCACCAATGCTGTGGACACTCAGGAGAAGGCTTAAAACAATTATAGTCAGCTGTTTCTCTTGGTTTGTTTTCTGTCATTGTCTTATCATTTGCCTGTCACTTTGCAATAGGAAGGTTTGAGGGCCCTAGAACTCTCAATGAGGGATACTACACTTGAGATATACTTACAATCAGGCCTGCCCTTCCAGAGTGTATTATCATAGAGTTTGTTGGATTACCTACATAATTAATAATTCAATGCCTTGTGACAGAGCATCTTAGTATAGAAAGCTGCCACTTTGCCTTCTAGGGTTTAGGAAGAAAGAGTACATAGAAATGATGCTTTCTGTGGTTCATCCCCTTGTGAGTTAATTTGGGTAGCAGATAGTGCTATTAGACTTTTCTGGGAAAGATGGGAGCAAATATCTCAGTAGGACACAGTTGAGAGATCAATGCAGCCATTCCTCCAAAGTCCATCTTGAAGAGACATGAGGTTATGAATTTATCACAGGAATTTGTTTGAAAGATTACTTGTGGGAGCATGAATGACCCAAAGGCAGCTGCAGCATCAAATCCTCACATCTGAACAGATGATGACTCACAAAAACTCTATCTTTAAAATATACACTTATTTTTTCATTTGGTGTGTATGACTATTTTGTATGCATGTCTATCCCATGCATGATGCCCATTTAAATTAACAGAAGGCATTGGATTCCCAGGGACTGTAATTGTAAACAATTGTGAGAAGTTATTCGGGTGCTGAGAACAGAATCTGGGTCTTCTGCAAGAGAAGCACATGCTCTTAACTGCTGAGTCATCTCTCCAGCCCAAAAGCTGCTCCTAGTAAGCTGTGCACAGTTTTAGGTTTATGGACAAGACAAGTTAGAGAATCTTTTCTGGAGGCTCTGCTGGTGGACTATCCTCCTCCTCTGAGAAATGTCACTCCACCTCTTTACAACAAGAGGGATCATGTGGATCTTGCATAACAGGTTACCCACATTGATGATGTTTGCTTATTTGTTAACTCTGGTGAGCTCCTTAGTAACATTCAAACTCAAAGTTAGAGAGTTTTATTACATATTAACCCTAGGATTGGCACCATTAGGTGTTACAAGAGGTTTATAATAATATGGTAGATGGAGGGAATAATGCTCTGTATTTTATATTATATTCTGCTCACCAGTTACCTAACTTGATAAATTCTTGTAGCTGTCAATATTTGTACCCAAGAATGTATATACACATATATTTATTGACATATAGTATACATGAATACTTGAGTGAGTGAGTGTGTGTGTGTGTGTGTGTGTGTGTGTGTGTGTGCATCTGTGTCTTAGTTAAGGTTTCAATTTCTATGAAGAGACACCAAGACCATGGTGACCATTTGGATAACACATGTTGCAATTTGAGTTTTCTGGGAAAGATTGGAGCAAATATGCTTTGACCTCAATAGGAAACAATTGACAGATCATGGTAGCCATTGATCCAAAGTCTACCATGGAGAGACATGAGTTTATGAGGATATTACAGGAATTTGTTTAAAATATTCCTTGCAGGAGCATGAATGGTTCAAAGGCAGTTGCAGCATTATAAACACACACCTGACCAGATGATGACTCACAACAACTGTATCTTTAAAATATATTTATTTTTCATTTTGTGCATATGAATGTCTGGTATGCATGTATGCATGTGTATCCCATGCATGACTAATGTGGATCTAAGTTAAGAACAGTCATTGGATTCCCAGGGACTGTAATTGTACACCATTGTGAGCAGTTATTTCATGCCTGAGAACAGAACCTGGGTTCTCTGCAAGAGCAGCAGATGCTATTAGCTGCTGAACCTTCTATCCAGCCCAAAAGCTGCATCTGGGACGCTGTGTACAATTTTCAGTCTGATGGACAGAAAAGGTCAGAAAGTCTTGTCAGGGGGCTGTGCTACTAGGCTATCACCCCACTCTGAGCAACTTCACTGTTCACTGTTTATAGCTCAAGAGGCATCATGTGGACTTTGCCTTACAGGTTACCCACATTGCTGATGATTGCTTATTTGCTAACCCTGGTGAGTTACTCAGTAACATTCAGACTCAAGGTTAGAAAGTTGTATTACATATTAATTCTAGGAATAGGACCATCAAGTGTTAACCTTAAAATTTAAAATAAAATGGCAAGTGGAGGGAATTAATGCTCTGAATTTTTATGTTATGTTCTGCCCACCAGTTATCTCTCTGGATAATTTCTTGTAGTTGTCAATATTTGTATCCAAGAATGTATATGTAATATATATATATATATATATATATATATATATATATATATAATGTGTGTATGTATGTATATGTATATGTGTGTGTATTTATATCCTCATAATATACATGAACCCTTGAGTGAGTATATATGTGAATATGTGGAGAATATTATTTTAAGGTATGTTTTTTTGTTTATGTTGCATTTGTTTAACTCTGTGAAGCTGTGATACTTCAACTGCCTAAAACACCTGATTGTCTAATAAAGAGCTGAACAGCCAATATCAAGGCAAGATAAAGGATAGTCAGGGCTGGCAGGCAGAAAGAATTAATAGAAGGAGAGAGGGAGAAGGGACAAGCCAGAGAAGGAGAAGGACTCCTGGGGCCAGCCACCCACATAAGCAGAAAGCCACAGGGTAAGAATAAGAGTTACAGAAGTAAGTGAATGGAGAAGAGCTCACAGGCAAAAGATAGAGGGGATAATTTAAAGTTAAGGAAAGCTGGGAAGCAACTAGCCGAGCTAAGGCTGGATGTTTATAATTAATAATAAGCCTCTGTGTGTGATTTATTAGGGAGGTTAGTGGCAGGCCTCCCAAAAGACAATAACAAACAACAAATATATTTAAATATGTTTGTGCATGAGTGTCTTAGTTAAGGTTTCTATTGTTGTGCAGAAACACAAGACCATAGTGACCACCTAAAAGTTTATAATAAAATAGATTCTTGCAGTTGTCAATAATTCCAAGAATATATATACAATTATATATAAAAATAAAATAATTCCAAGAATATAACACACACACACACACACACACACACACACACACACACACACACAGACACATATATATATATGGATAAAAATTAGTATACATGACTCAAAATTTAAATATTGGCATTACCTTGGAAGTTCAGAAGTCATATAGGGGACAACTACCTTAATACTTCCCCAGGTCCTCTCTCCATCATGAACCACCATGTTTCAGATTGGAATGTAAATACATTGTTTAGATGTCTGAAGCTGATAATTTTGTTTACCATGTATGAAATCTACTCCTGGTTGTGTTCCAGTTTTACTAAATGAAAATCAACTTTATATCACATTTTAAAATGTGTTTGCTCTGTCCACAACTGTGCTTTACAAAGCTGATACTTTTACTTTATATTTAAATTATAGATCAATTAGGAACACATACTATCTCAGTTCTCTCTCAGGCCTTTTACAGAAAAGGAGCTCAATACATCGGTTGAAGTATGAATGGATTGAAGCAAGTTTTCTTATTCCATATAAGCTAGTCAAGATGTATGGTGTTAAAATCATATTTATTCCCTTATAATAGTTTATTTATTTATTTCTAGGAAGCAGTTCATGTTGTTCAGGATGATACAGGACACACTGTGTATTTCAACAAGCCTTAACAATGTATTCTTCATCCCTCTTGCTTCTGAGTGCTGAATGCTAGGGTCACAGCCATGTGAAAACACAGGAAGCAGCCACAGTTGTTCTTAATATATTGAGTCTATCAGCCTTCTGTAAAATTTGATGATCCATTTAACTTACCAATGTATTATTCAACTGTTGACAGGTTTCCTTGATATTAGGTAAGAAACTATTCTTTCTCCTGAAAAACCTGCTGTCCTGAAGGTTGTATCAGGACATGAGACCATATGTGAAGGATGATTTTATCTCAAGTCTTGAGAGGTTCTTCAAAGAATGAATTCTAGACACATGGGATTTTAACTTACTTCTGAATAAAACCTAGATGACTATCAATTTATTCTACAGTGTTCCTGAATTGAATATTCAGAACCTTCAATTACCATTCTTTGTCTTGATAAAGATTCAAATGTTGTGTGTGGAAGGAAGGTATTTATTTAACAATTCATATGTTGTTTTGAATCAAAGTATGTATATTATGTTTTATTTCAATACTGATAATTTTATCATTAATATTGTAAATATTGTTTCAATTATACAAGTCTTTAATTTTTCATTAATGACTGATCACTAATTTGACTCTTAACTTATGCTTTGCTCTTTGACCAGTTGTGAGTTTCTGTGCTAACCACTGTCTATTTCACATAAAACTTTTTTTGATGAGGTCAGAGTGTTGCATTAATATATAGATAAAAGATCCAAACTTAGATAATAGTTTAATATTAAGACAATTTATCAGAATAATAGTAGGTTCACTCCTGGGCCTGTGAGTTCCCTACCTTGGGTTCCCGTTCAGAGATATAGTACCATGCATTTCTTTCCTCACATGGAATGGACTTAAATCCAAGCAAAAAGTTTTAGGCTACCCACATAATCAGCCAAATATTCCATTTGTGCACTCATAATTTGCCATTTTTTCATTATAATAGTTCCCAGAATTCACAGCTGGGCAAGACAGTTGATGATATTTGCCCAAAATAATCCTATATAGCACCTTGCAGTACTATAAAACCTTGACATCATTGAGAAAGGTTCCTGGTCAATACCATGTTGACTTAGCCTGTGACCAATACATTTAAATGTCTTCAGCAAAAGAATCATAGCCCCATGTTCTGATGAGCAACCAAAGAGCAATGGCACTATTCTGTATTGCCTTGGCTCTTTCTGAGACACCTCTGAACAACAACCGAGGGTAGATATCCTATAGCTCATAATATGATTTTTATTAGACAACTTTGGCTTCTAAAAGGATCATAATCTCCAGTGTTGTAGTGAAAGAAAAAATTTATATAGAAAAGGGGGCTTTATCCTCAAGAGAAAAGGAAAAAAATGGACTGGAAGGATGATGCTGCACTGCAAAATCTCCTCTATCAAGATTTCTGTTTTTCTCTCTCTCTCTCTCTCTCTCTCTCTCTCTCTCTCTCTCTCAGTTTGTATCTATGAAAAATAAGGAAGATAGAATGTAGCAATAAAGTGCAGGAAAAGTTTAGAAGTATAAGTTAGTGTACAAAAATTTACTTAAGTTATGTTAGGCAACTGTGGGAGCCTGTTCTGGGGTTCCTCATGGCTTTACCCAGCAGGTTCGAATAGAGGATGATCAGGACCATGGGCCTGAGTGCAGGTGTCTGAGATGCTCTGCACTTGGCTGTGCTGGGGAAGGGGGTCTTTTGCTCCACCTCTTGGCGTCTCTATAAAAACCCTGGGCCAGAGACAGTCGGGGCCCATTGGAATAGGTTCCAGGCCCTCTCGAGGCTATCCTTTATTTTCTATCTGTTCATCTCCGCGATATTCTCCACTATAAATCCTTCTATCTAATATTTCCTGCTGATCGCACTCAAGAAAACTCTGGGAAGCTGTGGGGGTGGTGGGTAAACGCCCCACAGGAAGTCACATAACAAGACCTGCCTTCTAGAGTATTTATTAATGATATGCTTTTTTACTTCACAATTCTGATGTTTCACATGTGGTAGCTAGCAGTGCTCACTTTAACTATATTGGTATATCATAAATTATTCCTAGTTGTCATTAATGGGACAGTATGACTGTGTTCTTCTGATGTGAGAGACTGGGAAGGCCTATAGTTTAAGAGGGTATGTGGGATCAAAAACCAAGCATCATCAACTCATTCATCATTCTGATAACCCATAAGTTACCAGTTTGTATGGACATTTCCTAGAATGCAGCTATTATCCTGTGCCCTGGTTCAGAATGGAATCCCCGTGGAGGGCTTGCTCCATGATTCTAAAGTACTCCATGCCTTTGAATAGATGATCTGTAGTGCTGGTTGAATTGTCTTTGGGTTGCCCATCTAGTCTGGATGAAGATAATATCCTAGAATCCTCTCATTGGCCATGTTCTGTTTAGACTATCTTGAGAGGAAAAGGTTCAAAGGGACCTTAGGTTGGGAGCCACAATCCTGTATAATAGGGTGACCTATGGGATTTTAGAGAAGATGACCAACCATGGCATGCATATCATTTTGTATTTGGCCTCACTGCTTGTGTTACCTGTCCATATATGTAACTGACTGAGAGTCCTTCTGTTAAAGGAATGGGGAACACTTCAATATTACCTCACTAATTGTATAGATGCCATTGCTCATGGGAGCCTTCTTTTATTTTAACAGTCTTCCTTTGATATGGTTCTGTACAAACTAATAATACTTTAAGTATTGTGACTTTGTACAACAAGTTTTCTTTGAACTACATTAGGCTTTTACTAAAAAAAAGATTTCTAGATAGTATTTTAACTATAATTTTCGTAGTACTTGCAGCTCTCAAGTCAGAGGCTGTTTCCACAGTGGCCCTTGCCAAACAAGTGCATAGTGCTCATTTTGAAAATCAGATTCATTACAACATTTCTGTAGCTCTGGTATCACAAGAACATAAATAAAAATAAAAATAACAACTAGAAGTTAAGTTAAATGCTTTAAAAATTTTTGTATTTAACATAGGAGATACAATACAAGCAATGCAATGTTAATCATCTTTACAGTGTTATGCTGGCTTTAGATACATCTCCACTGCTCCTTTAAATTATGATGAATAGGAATGGAAATGGAAAGAATTTAAAATCATTTTCAGGGAACATGAAACATGAGAATGTTAGGTTGTATTTCTTAACCCTCAAGTAAATGTAACTGACATGGGCCTTGCTCATCATACATTCAATTGAACTTTTCAGCCAGCCAAGGATTTATTACACAAACTGCAATTATGTAATTTCTTAAACATTGCTAAATATTTGTTGAGTATACTCCACAGATTACTTGTGTTGGTAATTCATCTGACAATATTAGAAGGCATTTCCTGGTTTAAGGGGTATCCGGAGCGCTTAAATATTTAGACTCAAATAATCCATTTGGCCATGTAAATTAAAAAGTGGGGGTGATCCTGTTTGATTCAGATTAATCCAAAGTTCTTTCAGACAACATTGCAAAAGAATAAAGACATGTCAGTTCTGAGGCATTCCAGAAACAGATTTGACCAACTCCTCTCTGAGTCTGGAACAGGGGCCTCTAAGAAGATAAGGTTTCAGTTTCTGGGGATCCTACTCTTTTCACTGGGTTGTGGTTATCAGTCCTAAGGCAGCTGTGTTTGAGGTATCTTGGGGTCTCTTTGCTGAACATTGATTTAGCTCTTAACTGACCTTGATGATTTTCCCCTATAAATAGCATGAAACAAGGTATGCTGATTATCAAACTTGCTTGGCATAATTCATCAGCTTATGTATGTTCTCCAAGACCCAGATATCTGTCTTCTTTATTTCTCTCACTTGGTCCTTTCTCTCAAAACCCCACCTTTGGGTCTCTTATTCCTGCATTTTTAAGTAATCTGTGGTCATCATCTGAACAGCAAGTTTGAGATAGTCTTGTCTATAGGAACCACAACTTGAAACAAACAGACAAACAAACAAACAAACAAACAAACAAAAACCCAAGAATTATATTTCAAAGAATACCTAAAAAATAGGTCATCCAAAAATAATAAAGAAATTATTGCTTTTTCAAATGGGGGCAGAAACCAGGGAAATCTTAGGAACTTAAGCAAGGGAGTCCTTGGTTTTGAAGAATTACGATTTAATAAGCAAACCTTGAACATTCAGAAAAGAAAATCTGCCAAGAGTGCAGTCTGCACCTAGCCACTGCCCCTGAGCATAAGCTTAGGAATGACAGGCCAGGAGTCCAGCCTTTAGGAACCATCCAGAAAAAACTCTGTGTAAAGTCACACTTTGTATTATAGAGGTATGTGTATAGGGATATATGTATGTACTTATAGATATTATATTTCACACACTACATATATTTTTTTCACAGAATTGTCAGGTCATACTTCCACTAGTGATTTTATATAAATGATTCTGCTTCTGTTTCAAGAAACAAATTTCACAATCTGGTTAAATATTTTCGGTTCATGGGCAACATCATCTCATCTCCCACATTCCTGCTGTTTAGAGTCACACATAGGGTTCTACCTTGAAGTGAAAATGAGTAAAAGGCAAATCTTCTTTTAGGTGGCAAAGGCTTGGCTAGAGCATTGGAAATAATAATGGGATTAAACAGTTCAATTGATAACTCAAGTATGTGCATGTTCTGCCAAAGTAACTATATGCCTCCTGATAGGCATGCTCCAGAGATACTCAGCAAGGTGGGTAAATATTATTACTGAACTCAGATGTTAATAAATCACTCAGGTTGAAGAAGTGTTACTCAGTGGCCTTCATGTATTTCCTTAAATACAGATTTAAAATATCTTTACTTTTCTGGAAGCTGTACTGAAAAACAAATGAAGTCTTTGAGGTTCCCAAAGTCTACACATCAGCATTTTAGGCTAAGGTCTTAGTGTGCTAACAGCCAGGGTCCTCATCAGACATGACACAAACCTGAAGTCACAAACACATGTTAGTAATAACCAAAGGTGACCTAGGAATAATTTCGGCATAACACAAACAATTCTGCCAACTGAAAGTCTTACCATTAATCCCATTGGTCATTTGCATAGATGAACTGACACAGGTTTAAAGATATTTTAGTAAGTGACACAATCACAGAAGCGAAGTAGAAAAGCCAACAGCACTCACCCTCCTGTAGTTAAGCATTGTCCCAAAAAAAGGCAGAGGTTTGGGTCCAGGAATCCCCAGCTTCTTAAACAGTCCATGAGAAGAGGTCCCATAACTAAAACATGAAAGAGAAAATCATAGTATGGGCTTGTTCATTATACCCATAGTTATTCATATTCATATACATACATAAATATATTCACACATGCACACATATACACATAACGGTATATATATACACATATATACACTAATTCATATATATTATTGACTTAATATATATTATGAGTAGATATGCATGTATATGTGAATACATACACACACACACACACACACACACACACACACACACACACACACACACACACATACTTGGATGCATTGAGAATTACCAGAATTTATCCAGTGAGGTAAACAGGTGGGCAAAACATAACATAAAAATTCAGAGCAATAATCCCCTTCACATACCTACTTATTGTAAACTTTTAGGTAAATATTGATGGTTTCAGTCTTAGAGTTAATATGTAATAAAACTTTATAAACTTGACTTTGAATGTTGCAGAAAGACTCACCACTTAAAACAGATATCATCAGTGTGGGTAACCTGCAATGCAAAGTCTATGTGATCCTGTCTCAACTTTATTTAAGCAGTGAAAAATGAGGTTGCTTAGAAGGGGAAGATAGCCCACCAGCAGAACCTCCTGACAAGAATCTTTGACCTTGCCTTTCCATCAGACTGAAAACTGTGAAGAGCTTTCCAGGTGCAGCTTTTGGGCTGGGGAGATGGTTCAGCAGTTAAGAGCATTTTCTGCTCTTGCAGATGATCCAGGTTGGATTCCTAGTCCCCAAATGACAAGTAACAACAGTTTATAATTCCAGTATCCGAGAATCCAGTGCCTTGCTTTAACCTATATGAGCATCAGGCACGCACGTGATACACATAATACATTCATGCAAATCATTCATAGGGACAATATAAAAATAAATAATTATTTTTAAGATAGTGATGTTGCAAGTCATCAGTTCAGGTGTGGGGTTTTGATGTACAGTTGCCTTTGAGTCATTCATGCTCGTGAAAGTAACCTTTCAAACAGATTCCTGTGATAAATTCATAAACTCATGTCTCTCCAGGTGGACTTTGTAAGATTGGCTATATTGATCTGTCAATTGTGTCCTACTGAGGACAAGGGTATTTGCTCTCGTCTTTCCTAGAAAGTTGAAAAGCACCATGTAGTACCCAAATAAACTTATGTGTAAATAACCTACATAAAGCATCTTTTCTCTATCCTGGTTCTCCCTACACCCTAGACTGCAAAATGGCGGCTTTCTATACTTAAATGATCAGGCACAAGTTAGTTAGTTATTATGTCAATAATCAAAGAATCTTGTGACAATACTCTTTGGAATGGCAGGCCTGAGTCTAAGTAATCATTAAAATCTCTTGTGTAGTTTCTCTCATTGGGAGTTCTAGGTCTCTCAAACCTTCCTACTACAAAATGACAAACAAATGATAAGACAAAGGAGAGAAAAAAAACCAAGAGAAACAGCTGACTATAATCATTTTAAGCCTTCTCCTGGTTGTGCACAGCATTCTGACAAGGAAAAAGGGCCAGAAAATCATCTCAACTGTAAGACCACAAAGGAGAGGCATCCAGGCATTTACTCACAGGTACAAGAGCATCAGGATGGTAGCCAGCAGTGCCAATGTTTCTATGGCAAAGTTTGGAATCAGGTCCATTGCCCTTTTTCTTCAAGAAATTTCTCTCTGACTTTTCCTAGTAGGTGAGAACATGAGTTCCCTTTCTGAGTCCAGGGGTGAATCCATGAAAACAATCTGCAGTATTTATACTGTAGGAAAGGGGGTGGAGCAGTCACTACTGCAAATAAAATGACCAACAGACTATCTATCACGGGTATAGATAATGAGTGTCCTCTTCAGTTGACAGTAGTTGATAGTTCACAGTAATATGTATTTAAACTTTTCAAAGTTATTTTTATGTAAGAAGTTAATAAATAACTAAACCAATATTCTTGGTAAGATCAGAGGTCATGGATGTTTACCAGAAATGGAATAGAATGGGTGACATTTTATTTCCTTTAATATTTCTGCAGCTGTCATAACTGCAAAACACGTTAAGCATTTGCATACAAATTCCATCTATAAATCCCTACAAATGTGTATTCTTATCACTAACATCTTTTTGTAGTGTAGAATATTAACTATATTTTATAGCCATTTTGGCAAAAAATTCACTTCATCCCTTCATAAACTAAAATTTTCCATGCATTTCATTCTTTTTTCTTTGTTTTTTTTTGGCTTAAAAAAATCACTTCATCCCTTAATAAATTAAAAACTTCCAAGTATTTCTTCTTTTTTCCTTTTTTTGTCTTCTAGGACAAAGTTCCTCTCTTTGTACCTCTGGGTTCCATGGAAATCACACTGTAGACTAGGCTAGCCTCAAACTCACAAAGTTCCATCTGCTTGTGCCTCCACAGTGCTGGGATTAAAGCTTTATGCCACCACTGTCAGGCTACATACCTTTCTTTTTTTGTCTTTTTTTCCACCATTAATGGTTTCTATACATATTCTCTTTACACAATGATATTATTAAAAGAAATAATATAAGAATTTTTGACCATTATATTCCCAGTCCCTATGTCAGGTAACTGAATTAAACATATGTCAAGAGTCAATAAATTGTATTAGTGTTACCTCAACACTTCCTTTTGGAGTAGTTTTAACAAAAGAAAGGCCAAGCTTGATCTCTCTCCACTCCTCCCAACCCATGCACCTCTCTGTGTTCACTATGTGATGGTCTATCTGTAATCTGTGCATGTAAATCTGACTGTGTCTTCTGCTTATGTATGTGACCCAACAAAGCACTTAGCTCTGTATTTATCTGACATTGCAGAAAACATGGCATGGCAAAGGGATAATGACATATTCCTTAGAGAAAACTTTAACAAAGTTTACAGAGTTGGAATTAATTTACTGACCCCAACAAACCCTGAAATATCCAGAAAACAAAAAAGCACTGCAAAAAAACCCATACACTAGCAAGCTATATTTATGTGTTGATTACATCATTTATGGTGAATATAGGGTTGCTTCCTACCTGTTAGCTATTTTCAACAAATATTTACCACAACACACATACTGCCATGCATTATTCTGAGCCAGGATCATGTGGGATGCATAATTTAAGATAAAAGCTGTACATTTGCTTAGGTTGTAAAATCTCATTGTATGGGAATCCAAGGTAAATAAAGTTGGCTGTAATGTTATTCTCTTAAAGAGGCAGGTTAAACAGACAGGGTGAGTGCATGGTAGAGTATCAGGATATGTATTTATAAGTCTAATCCTATGTAGTTGGAAGTTTTCCTGTGTCTTGGCCTGCTGGTGGTCTGAGACAAATCTCTCCCACTTGTGTCCCCCAATTAAACACACAGAGGCTTATATTAATTATAACTGCTCAGCCATTAGCTCAGGCTTATTTCTGACTACCTCTTACACTTAATTTAACCCGTAAATCTTATCTATAGTTAGCCACGTGGCTTGGTATCATTTCTCAGTTCTGCCTTGTCATCGTGCTTCCTCTTTGTCTGGCTAGCAGCTCCTGACTCAGCCTTCCTCTTCCCAGAATTCTCCTTGTCTGCTTATCCTGCCTATACTTCCTGCTTGACTACTGGCCAAACAGCATTTTATTTATCAACCAATCAGAGCAACACACATCTACAGCATACAGGCATACATTCCACAGCAATCTTGGCACCCTGTTGTGGTAACTTCTCTAAGAAAGGGAGTTCCTGACATCTCATTCTTTTATTATCTTTTCACTCCATACTTTGCTCAAAATATGTCTTTTTGTAGGGTAGAGGTATATGCCCCATAATTGTCTGAGTGTACAGTGGGAAGAGGCTTATATTGTGAACTGTGGACACCTTTTCCAGCCCATGAAATCATGTTGACCTTTTAAAGTTTACTTTGTTTTGATTATCTTGTTACTGAGATAACAAGATAATCAAAACAAAGAGACTTCTAGCTTCTTTATGTGTACCAACCATAAGGAAGACCTACGAGTAGATAAGGATATCTCCCTAAAAGCAGGAGAATAGTATATTCAGGACTGTCCTGGGGAAGCTTAGAAGCAGCATTCCTGGGACTAGGCATAAATTAGTCAAAAGCAATTTCCATCAACCCAATATCCACAAATTGTACAACTATTAAAATTCCCTCAAGTATGCAAAAGGTGGAGGTGAAAACCAAAGGTGGCATGGCAGCCATCATGCAGCTCAGCTTTGCTGGATCTTTGTCAAACAGCTGTGCTGGCTTTATGATTTCTGCCATTCCATTCAGATATGGCTGCACCAAACCTCCACAGGGAACTTAGTAAGAATCACACCGGAGGGTCTGGGAACAAACTTCACGGTTAAAAGCTCTTGGCACTCTTGTAGAGAAACTATCATAACTTGATATAAAATCATCCTTATTTATTGTCTCATCTCATGATACAACCTTCAGGACAACAGATTTTTTTTTTTGGAGAAAGAATAGTTTCTTACCTAATATCAAGGAAACCTGTAAACAGTTGAATAATACATTGATAAGTTAAATGAACCATCACATTTCACAGAAGGCTGGAAGACCTGATATATTAATAACAATTGTGGCTGCTTCCTGTGTTTTCATAGGGCTGTGACCCTAGCATTCAGCACTCAAAAGTAAGAGGGAGGAGGAATACAAGGTTAAGGCTTGTTGAGCTACACAGTGTGTTCTGTATCATCCTGAACAACATGGACTGCTTCCTAGAAATAAATAGGTCAGTCATTATACGAAATACATATGATTTTTAACGTGATGTATCTTGACTATCTTATACAAAAAATTAAACCTTGCTTCAATCTATTCATACTACAACAGATATATTGAGCTCCTGTTTTGTAAAAGGCCTGAGAAAGAACTTAGATAGTATGTTTTTCTAATTTATCTAAAATTTAAATATAAAATTAAAGTATCTGCTTTGTAAAGCAAGTTGAGGATAAAGCAAACACATTTTAAAATTATAGAAAGTTAATTTTCATTTAGTAAAAGTGGAAGTCAATCATAACTAGGTTTTACACACAGTAAATGCAATTATCAGCTTCAGACATCTAAACAATGTATTTATATTCCAATCTGAAACATGGTGGTTCATGATGGAGAGAGGACCTAGGGAACTATTAGGGTAGTTGTCCCCTATATGACTTCTGAACTTACAAGGTAGTGCCAATATTTAAATTTTAAGTTATGTCAACTAACTTTAACCATATATGTTTAAACATAATATATACAAACATGTACATAAACATTTTTGGATACAATTATTGACAATTACCAGAAATTAATTTCTAGAGGGAAGAATATAACATAAAAATTCAGAGCATTGATTCCCTCACTTGCCATTTTATTTTAAACTTTTAGATTAACCCTTGATGGTCCTATTTCTAGAATTAATATACAATACAACTTTCTACCTTGAGTTTGAATGTTACTGAGCAACTCACCAGGTTTTGCAAATAACAATCATCAGCAACATGGGTAATGGGCAAATTCAAGGTCCACATGATCTTTCTTGAACTATAAACAGTGAACAGTGGGGTCGCTCAGAGGGGGAGGATAGCCTACTATCACAGCCCCCTGACAAGACTCTCTGACCTTTCCTGTCCCACAGACTGAAAATTGTACACAGCTTCCCAGGTGTAGCTTTTGGCCTGGAAAGATGGCTCAGCAGCTAAGAGCATTTGCTGCTTTTGCAGAGGACCCAGGTTCTGTTCCCAGGCAGGAAATCACTGCTCACATTGGTCTACAGTTACAGTCCCTGGGAATCCAATGATGTTTCTTTACTTAGATCCACATCAGGCATGCACAGAATACACATGCATACATGCATGCCAAACATTCATATGCACAAAATGAAAAATAAATACGTTTTAAAAATAGAGCTTTTGTGAGTCATCTGTTCAGGTATGTGGTTTTAATGCTGCAATTGCTTTTGAACCACCCATGCTCCTGCAAGAAATCTTTTAAACAAATTCCTGTTAACAAATAACCTCATAAACTCATGTCTCTCCAAAGTGGACTTTGTAGCAATGGCCACAGTGATCTGTCAATTGTGTCCTACTGAGGTCAAAGGGTATTTGCTGCAGTCTTTCCCAGAAACCTCAAATTGTGACATGTGTTACCTAAATAGTCACTGAGGTGTTGGTGTCTCTTCACAGAAATTGAAACCTTAACTAAGACACAGATGCATATATATATATGCATATATATATGTATATATTTACCTATGTATTTACTCAAGTATTCATGTACACTATTAAGTCAACATGCCTATAAAACATTCCTATACTAATAATGATAGATAAGTATATACTTTAAAGATACAAATTTTGTGAGTCATCTTCTGTTAAGATGTTTGGTTTTGTTGTTGCAGCTGCTTTCTGCAAGTAATCTATCAAATAAATTCCTGTGATAAATTCATAACCTCATGTCTCTTCAAGAGGGACTTTAGAGGAATGGCTACACTGATCTTTCAACTGTGTCCTACTGAGATATTTGCCCCCATCTTTCCCAGAAAAGTCTAATAGCACTATCTGTTACCCACATGAACTCACAAGGGGATGAACCACAGAAAGCATCATTTCTATGTACTCTTTCTTCCTAGACCCTAGAAGGCAAAGTGGCAGCTTTCTATATTAAGATGCTCTGTCACAAGGCATTTAATTATTAATTATGTAGGTAATCCAGCAAACTCTAGGATAATAGTCTCTAGAAAGGCAGTCCTGAGTGTAAGTATATCTCATGTGTAGTGTTCCACATTCAGAGTTCTAGGTCCCTCAAACCTTCCTATTGCAAAGTGACAAAAAATGATAAGGCAAGTGACAGAAAACAAACCAAGAGAAACAGCTGACTATAATCATTTTAAGCCTTCTCCTGAGTGTCCACAGCACTGACTCCTTATCAAGAGTTGAGGACATTTGGCTAAAAAGCACAGAGATTTACAAACTGCAGAAATATGTTCAGCTGTGGGCGTATGAGTATCCTTTTGGTTTTCTGACAAGGAAAAAGAGCCTGAGAATAATCCCAACTCTGAAGCCAGAAAGAGAGGCATCCAACCTATTAATCACAGGTAGAGGAGGACCAGGAAGGTTGCCAGCAGTGTCCATGTTTCCATGGAAATGTTTGGAATCAGGTCCATTGCTCTTTGCCTTCAAGAAATCTGCTCTCTGACTTTTGATTATCAGTGAGGAATTCAGATCTCCTGAATCGAGGTGTGAATTCATGAATCCAATTTGCAGTATTTGTGTTCTAGAAAAGGGGATGGAACAGTCACTACTGCCAGGAGAAAGACCAATTGTGTATCTATCATGGGTATGGAGAATATGAGTGACCTCTTCAGTTTACAGTATTACACAATATCATGCATTTTGAATTTTTCTTTTTTTCCTTTCTTTCTCTATTTTCTCTCTCTCTCTCTTTTTTTTTTTTGCTTTTTTTGAAACAGGGTTTCTCTGTATAGCTTTGTGCCTTTCTGGGAGTTCATTCTGTTGCCAAAGCAGGCCTTGAACTCACCGAGATGTTCCTGTCTCTGCCTTCCAAATGCTGGGATTAAAGGCATGTGCCACCACCACCCAGCTTACACTTTCATTTTTTCACAGTTAATTTTATGTAGGAAATTAAATAACTAAACCAATATTATTGGTAAGACGAGGTCATGGATTTTAACTGGAAATGACAAGAATGGGTGGCATTAAACTTTCTTTAAATTTTTTGTGACTGTCTTCATTGAAAACACAGTAAGTCTTTGCACAGAAGCTCCATGTATGAATCTTTACATACGTGTATTCCTATCTATGGGATCCTTTTGAACCATAGAAGATGAACTATGTATTTAAATCTTTTTGACCAAAAAAAATCCACTAAATTCTTCATAAAATAAGAATTTCTATGAATTCTTTTTTTCTATCTTTTTATTTGTTTTTTGGGGGCAGAGATTCTCTGTGTGTAGCTCTGGAATTTCTGGAACTTAATTGTAAAATAGGCTAGCGTTAAACTCATAGAGATCCACCTGCCTCTGCCTGCCAAGAGCTTGAGTAAAGGCATTGAACCACCAATGCCTGGCTACATATATTTTTTCCCATTATTGATGGTTTCTGTTCATATTCTCCTTATACAATATTGCTATGAAGGAAATAGTCTGGGCATTGCTGACTAATATGTTCCCAGTCCCTGTGTCAGTTAAATGAACACCAAGATGCAACAAATTGTGTTAGTGTCACCTCAGCACTCTCCTTTGGAGTAGTTTGACAAAGAGAAGCTCAAGCTCCATCTCTCCACTCTTCCCACCCCATGCTCCTCTGTGTGCAGTATGTGATGATGTATCTGTAATGTGTGCATGTGAATCTGACTGTACCTATGGCTTATGAATGTGTTCCAAAAAACACTTAGCTCTTTATTTATCTGACATTGCAGAAAACATGGCATGGCAAAGGGATAATGGCAGATTCCTCAGAGAAAACTTTAGCAGAGTTTATAGAGTAGGAATTAATTTACTGACCCCAACAAACACTGAAACACTCAGAAAACAAAAACAGACTGCAAAAGCAGATATACAGTGGCAAATTGTATCTACGTGTTGATTACATCTTTTATGGTGAATATTTGTTTATCAGACTGTTTCCTACCTGTTGGCTGCTTTCAGCAAATGATTACCACAACCCACACATAAAGACATGCCTTATTCTGAGTCAGGATCATGGGGGATACATAATGTAAGATAAAAGCTGTGCATTAGCTTAGGTTTTAAAAGCTCTTTGTATAGGAATCCAAGGTAAGTAAAGTAGCTGTAATGTTGTTCTCTTATAGTCAAGTTAAGAAAACAGGCTGAGTGCCGGTAAAGTATCAGGCCAAATCTTACATGATCCCAACAATTACTATGGCTCTAAGGTCCATCAAGAGTTGAGTCTTTTATAAGTTTCTAAGATAACTATAATTGTATCAAAACACAATCCCAATCAAATTGAACATCCAATTAGGGTAGTCAAGTTGGTTGGATGTGTTTTTAAGTCACAAATGAGTTTATGATGGTCCACTGAAGGGTATGCTCTATATAGATGTCATAACTATTCAGGGTTCATTCACTGATGATGAATTCACAGGCTGAAAAAAAAATCACCTTAGCAATATCACTCTATGGTGATTGTTACTGTTACTTATGAACTCACATCACAATCATAATGGGAAGACCTCTACAAGTAATATTTTAAGAATCACACAGTAGGGGCTGGGAGACAGCTTCATGGTTCAGAACTCTTGGTGATCTTGCAGAGGACCCAGTTGGGTTCCCAGCTTACAACCCTCTATAACACTAGTTGCAGTGAAGCTGACATTCTCTTCAGAGTTCTATACGCACAAACTACATCAGCATGCCTATAATAAGAGCTGGAGCTCCCATCAGGACCTCACCTTGATCTATGGGCATAACAATATATCATTAGAGGCTGTGGCCATTTTAATGTAGTTATTCTCCATAAGCTCATGGGGTATGGCACTATTGGGAGATGTGGCATTCTTGGAGTAGGTATGGCCTTGGTGGAGAAAGTGTGTCATTGTGGAGGCAGGCTTTAAAGTCTTATAAATGCTCAAGCAATATCTTGTATTTTGGTTCACTTCCTACTTCCTGTGGAAGAGATGCATAAATTTGCTACCTCTCTAGTACCAAATATGCCTACATGCCACCATGTTGCACTATGATGATATTGGATTAAACCTTTGAAAACGTGAACTACTCCAATTAAATGTTTCCCTTTATAACAGTTGCCATGGCAATGGTGGGTCTTCATAGCAATAGAAACATCATATCTATATGATGACATCATACATAGCTATATAATTGATAATATTGTAATTTTATTGCTATGTTTCATTAGTACAACAATAGTATTAGAATACCTTTTTCTTAGAGCATGACCTATCTAGTCTCAGGTTACTTTTCATTTTAGCAGTGTCAGGAATGGGTTCCATCTCACTGAGTAAGCTTTACATCCCATCAGACTAGTTATTTCCTCCCATAATATTTGTGTCACTATTGCACCAGTATATGTTGCAGGAATATCAATGTTGGAGATTGTGAGGTTTGTAACTGGGATATATTGATGATTACTTTTCTTTTCTGATAGCCTTCTGAATACATTCAACTACTATCAAGGTAACAACTCGACTTTGCTTTGTTTGATGACAAATATAGGTCTTGTATTCTGCAATAGTTTATTTTCATCAGGTTGTGGAGGGTAACCAATACCTTTTTGCATTACATTGTAATCTTTAGGGGTTTCAATGGGTCCTTTTTGGCCAATACTCAACAAGGTGTAATGTAGCTGCAGTTGTTTTGTGTCCTGTTCAGTCCTGCAGCTGCTCAGACCCAAGTAAACACACAGATGCTTATATTACTTATAAACTGTATGGCCATTAGCTCAGACTTATTACTGACTAGCTCTTACACTTAATTTAACCCATAATTCTTCTCTATAGTTAGTCACGTGGCTTGATACCTTTTCTCAGTACTGCCTTATCATCTTGCCTCCTCTATGCCTGGCTGGTGATTCCTGACTCAGCCTTCCAATTCCCAGAGTTCTCCTTGTCTGCTTATCCTGCCTATACTTCCAGCCTGGCTACTGGCCAATCAGCTTTTTATTTATCAATCAATCAGAGCAACACATATTCACAGCATACAGAACATCCCACAAAACATCCCCTTTTCTGTCTAATCAAAAAGAAGTGTCTAACTTTAACAGCAATATTACATATAATAAAATAGTTATCAAGCAAGAATTACAGTTATAATATCTAATCTATTTATATTTGCAAAATTAAAGATGATATCCTACTTATCATATATTTGTGAGTCTAAGGTTTCATATCTACCTTATCTCTTATCATAACCAAGGAAAACCATAATTATAACTATCTAGTCTTCAACTATATCAAAGTCTTCAGAAGGATACAATATTATCTAAGTAAACAGGAAGAGCAGTGTAAGCAAATTTCAAAAATCTAGAATGACAGAGATAGCTGTCTGCCTAGAAAGACACTCAAAGGTTCTCTGCAACTGTGAGGCATTCATCTTCAGCCCACGGGCCTCAAGTTTCTCAGTCAATTCTTTCTGTGTTCTATAGAATGTCTGGCAGTTTCTTCTGTGAAGCAGGAAACCTAAGGACCATCTCACCTTGCAAATTTCAGTAGTCATCTTCCTATGGGCCCTATATGTCCAGTTGATACAACATATTAACAAGCAGATGAAGCAAGGGCACTTTTTTGCCCAGTGGCTAAATTTTGCCACAAAGAAGGCAAAGTCCAAATGAGTTTCTTCAATGCCCACTATCTTCTCTAAAGTAAATTGGTGTTGCCAGGAGCAGACATATCTTAATGTTCCTAAAAATCTAAGTTTTTAAAACATTTTAAATGCCACATTCTGTAGGTCTTTGAAGTGTTTCAAGATTTACCTACCTAATTGAAATATATCTATGTATACCTAGAAAACTTAACATGAGTATACATTTGACTATTTTAGAAGACTAATTATTAATCTGTATTTCTTGGTTATCCCTTACAATTGAAATGAGCTACACAAACACAATACTTTAAACAAGAGTAGAAGTATACATACAGTACAACAAAATTAACTTTAAATTTATATCAATAAACTAAAATCTATACCAAGGTAAAACATTTTAAACAAGTTTCTCTCTAAAAGTAGTTTCAACACTCTATCCTTTTATCCTATCATATCTACATACTGATCCTCCATATTATATCCCCCTTTCTTCTTTTAGAAAGATATTAACTATGACCAATAACAATTTGTAACCAACAACCTGAACAAACACAAATATCCATAATCCATATTTTGGGAATGCAGGCATACTTTTCTAAGCTACTTACTGCTGAAAAGGGGGACTATGTTCTTATGGGGATACAAAGAAAGTTTTAGGATTATGGTCAAGTCCTGACTGGAGCAGTCTGTGAGCCAGTAGTCTCTGAGCCAGTTGCCTGGAGGTTGATTTTGGATGTGGGAAGTTCTGGGCCATGGTGTCATTGAAGATCTTTCAGGGGGTCATGTCTGGTCAAATCATATTAGTCTAGACTTTTCTTCAAAAGCAGAACCTCTTTTCCAAAGCAACCTATCCTTAGACAAAGATTTTGAAGTCAAACTGTCTTTAACTAATATTTAATATTTAACTAAGCAGCTTTTACAATCAAATATCTCTCTGCAGTTTAAGCAGATTTTACAATCAAATATCTCTCTGCAGTTAAAAATCACAAAGACAACATAATCCAGATTCTCTGTGTAATATCCGACTTTATGTGGCTTATTTTTTTTATATTACATTTACTGTCTCTTTAAAGACTTTGTTTTAAAGCTATTTCTTTATATAACTGTCTATATTCCTTTTCCTCTCTTTTTCAAGCATACATACATTGTAAACCATTTAAAGTCTTATTTTATCTCAACCTGTCTTATTGTGAATCTTTGCTTTAAACTTCAGCATTACTAGGGCGAAAATAGCAGCTTTGGCTGCTGACTCTGCCCACCTCAACTTCCCAACATGGTGAAACTGTATATACAGCCAGCTCTGGGAACCATGCTCACTGGTCACTCTGGGAAGCAGAGGGTGTATGCTTCATGCAGCCCAGAAACCTCTTCTTTTCCTAGCTCCATTCCTTCTATCATGCATTTCCTTTATCTTAGTTATTGAATACTCTGCAATTGTGTAAATACAGCATGTTTTCATTATGTGTTCATCAGTGATGAATATCTATGGTGTGTTCAATTTCTGATTATTTTGAATAGAATAACAATTAACATGGATGAGCAAGTGTCCTTGTAGTGGTAAATAGATTCCTTTGGGCATATGCTCACTAGTATAGCAGGATCTTGAGGTATGTCAATTGGTAGCTTCCTTGGGAATCTTCCTATGGTTTCCACAGTGGCTATACATGTTTGCACTCCAATTTGCAGTGAATATGTTGTCCCAATTCCATGCATTCTCAACAGTTTATGCTGTTATTTGTTTTATTGTTTTAATGATCCTTGGCATTCTGATTGGTGTAACATAAAATCTCAAAGTTGTTTTGATTAGCATTTCCCCTATGACTATGGATGTTGACCATTTCCTTATGTGTTTCTCAGCTATTTGCATTTTCATCTTTCAAGAACTCTATGCTAACTCAGTAATAGTGGCACATTATTTAATCTCAGCCATTGATTTGAGGACAGACTAGTCTACAAAGTGAGTTCCAAGACAGCCAGGGCTAGATAGAGAAATATTGTCTTGAAAAAACAAAACAAAACAAAAAAATCCCTCCATGCTTATTTCTGTACACCACTTTACATTGGATTACTTATTTTACAGAGCTAAACAGAGAATTCTCAACAGAAGAATCTCAAATGGCTGAAAGACGTTTAAGAAATTGCTTAACATCCTTAGTCATCAGGGAAATGCAAATCAAAATGACTTCACTTTCAAGTTTTTAAGCTGTATATATTCTAGATAGTAATGGTTTGTTTTCTATATAATTGATTAAAAACTTTTCTATTCTGGAGAGTGCATTTTTGTTTGGATGTTGATGTCCTTTGTAATACGGAATCTTTTTATCTTCATTTTTTTTTAATATTTGCCCTTAGAATTCTGTGTTATTGCTGAAGTATTCAGTAATAATTTTGAAGTCAATGAATTTAAATCTATTTTCCATTTTTTTCTTTTTTCATATTCAGTTTATCTGGCCTCATGTTGCAGTCCTTGTTTCATTTTGAGTGTAGTTGTATTCAGAGAATTAAATATGGATCTAATTTCATTGTTCTTCATGCAGTCATCCAGTTTGATCAGTGCCATTGCTGAAGATTATCTATTCCATCCAGTGTGTCTTTTTTTTTTTTTCAAAATCAGATGTTCATAGGTGTGTGGACTAGATTTTAGTTCAATCCATTGATCAATGTTTGTTTTTATGCTAATACTATGCAGTTTTTATTACTATAGCTCTGTAGTAATACTTGAAAACTGGGATGGTGATATCTCCATTAGTACTTTTATTATTCAGAATTGCTTTACTTATTCTGCCTTTTTCTTATTTATGTGTGTGTGTGTGTTCCCTATGAAGTTGAACATTGCTATTTTAAATTTTTGTGAAGAATTGTATCAGAATTTTTATGGGTGTTGCTTTAAATGGGTAGCTGGCCTTTTAGAGCATGGTTATTTTCACAATATTTATCTCACTGGTTTTTAAGCACGGGAGAACTTTCCATTTTCTGGTGTTTTTTTCAATGTCTTTAAATTATTTCTATGTATATTGTGGTGATATTTCACTTGTATGTTAATAAATAAAGTTTGCCTGGAGATCAGTGGACATAGATAGCTGGCCATAAACAAAAGTCAGGTGGTAGTAACACACACTCTTAATCTGATCACATGGCAGGCAGAGTCTCTGTGTGTTCAAGGGCACAGCCAAGAGTGGTGAGCCACACCTTTAATCCCAGTACCAACCACAGAGACCTGGAGGTCTGTACAGAACGGCAGTGATGAGGAAGTGAGGTAGCTGTACTAAGAGCCAATGAGAAGGCAGAACAGCAAGGCAAAAAAGTGCAGGTTAGACAGGGAGAAGCTCGTTTGCTTGGGAAGCTACAGCAGCTTGGTGAGCAAAGGTTAGCTTGTTACTCTTACAATTTCTCTGATTTCTACAGCTTTCAACCCTGTATTTGGTGCCGTATTTTTTATTTAATAACACTGTTTAGAAATTCATCTACAATAAATATTTTTCTGTATATTAGTATAAAATATATATGCTTATATATTAGTATCATTCACTTGCTTGGTTAGATGATATGGATTAAATAGGAAAGCTTTTATATATGAAGTCATTTCAGAAGGCACGTTAATAAAATATATTTAACTCACAATTACAATTCAAAGGTTCCAGTGGCCATGTCAGAGGAGCCGAGGATGGCAACTGACTTCAGAATGTCAGCTCACCAGAAGGCAAATCACTGATGGGTGACTCTCACATAAGCAGGTCTTCCAGATAACACACTGCAGAATGTCTTTTTTTTTTTTTTTTTTTTTTTTTTTTGGTTTTTCAAGACAGGGTTTCTCTGTGTTGCTTTGCGCCTTTCCTGGAACTCACTTGGTAGCCCAGGCTGGCCTCAAACTCACAGAGATCCGCCTGGCTCTGCCTCCCGAGTGCTGGGATTAAAGGCGTGCGCCAGCGCCGGCGCCGCCGCCGCCGCCACCCCCGGCTCAGAATGTCTTTTGCTTCTGCTGTACCTATACATGTTTGTTGTTGCCATCTTTCTCTGGTGTCTGGCATGGTATGAATTGGTGTGGGGATATCACCACTGCTTGTTATGTAGTGTATTTATCTCATGGTAATATCCCATTCTACTGGTATTTTACTGTGGATTATTATGAAGATTATTTCCTCCCAAGTTTTACTGTTTAAATGAAGCAGTAATTTTATCCAATAATAGTATTAGTTTAAATAGGATTGTGATGATGAGGTTGTTTAATAAATATACTAAGGAATTATGATAGAGGTTAGTTTAGTAGAAAATTAACATAGGTAAAGGTAGGGCAAAATGTTGTCCTTGCCCCTAATAAAGCAGAGGCTGCAGAGGATACAAAATAAAACAAGGAAGTGTCACATAGTTAGAACACATGGGTCCTATAGACTCTGGCTTAGGTTAATGATTAAAAAACAAATGAGTTCCAGGAGCTAGGTTGGCTGGAATTCTTTTAACCCTAATGTTGGAAGATGTATTCTCGGGTTTTGGTGTGCATCATAGATGAAACAAAGCTTTAGAATGTCTTCGGGTAGATTAAAATATTGTGATAACACCTTGGAGGTTTAGGATAAAAAACAAAGCAGCCCAGTTATTATTAGCTGATGTACTTTTCTTGGAAGGATTGGTTGGTGGTCACAGGTGATGATTAATTCCTTCTACCCATTTTTGCTCACACTCTGCTGATATAGAAAGCTATGGATGAGTGGATATGTACCTTAAAAATTTAAAGTAGGGCTGATCGATTATTTTTTCATGTGTAAAAATTTAGGTATTTTCATCCCGTTAAAATTCCTTATAACATTGCCTTTCAAGATAAATAATAAAATGATTGGTTCTTTCTTTGCAACTGTAAATGTAGCTTGCCAGTAAAAAAAAAAAAAAAAAAAAAAAAAAAAAAAAAAAAAAAAAAAAAAAAAAAACCTAGCTGAGAAAAATACCTTGCTTGCTTATACTCTTAATCTATAACAAATTGCTTGGGTATGAATTTATCTGGGTTCATGGGGATAATTTTTTTCACCTGTGTTATGTAAAATGTTTACTCATATTAGGGATATGGATACCATGCTCTTTTGACTTTTATTCATTGCAATCATTCACTTGAAAAATAAATGTAACTGTGTTGTAATTTTGATATTTCCTGAAAGATTAATGTTGGGGTATATAAGGTGTGGAAGAAAAATAAAAAGACAGAATACAGAATCAGAATAAAAAAGAAGAATAAAAAGGTCTGAAGGAAACCTTCAAGAGAATATGAAAGTATTCCCTTACCACCTCAGATAAAGTAAGTCATAGTATGCCAACTCTTTTGTTTCCCTTTGAGCCCTGTGCTACTAGAAGCCAGTGTCAAAGGCGGCAATACTTGTTTTAAGAGTTTTGTTTTGTTTTTTAGATTTAACATTTTCTTTGACTCATGAATATACTTCTTTTATCATATCTTCAGTGCCTGAGGTTCTTTCTTCCATCTCTTCTGTTTTATTGGTAATGCTTGTGTCTGTAGTAGCTGCTCACTTACCCAGATTTTCCATTTCCTGAATTCCCTCAGTTTGTGTTTTCATTGCTTCTATTTTAATTTTCATGTCACCTCTTTGTTTGTTTGTTTTATTTTTGCTTTCTTGACATTCTTTATGGGATTTGTAGATTTCCTCTAATGTGATTATCTTTTCCTTGACTTCTGAATGGAGTTTTCCATTTCCTTTTAACAGATATCTATCATCTTCATGAAATTGTTTTTAAGGAGGTTTTCTTGTGCTTCTGCTGTGTTGGAATGTATAGGTCTTTTTGTCAATAGATAGCTGGTCTCTGGTATTACCATATTGCCCTGTCTGTTGTTGATTGTATCATAATACTGACATTTCTTCATCTGGGTTTGGGTTGATTAGTTCTAGTCCCTGGTTTCTGAGTTTGTCTTTGTTAGGTGAGGATTTTGTTCCTTGGTCTCTGTCTACCTTGGTTTTCTGGACTTGAGACCTGGATTTCTGGTCTAGCTGGGAGGCTCTGTCCAAATATCAGTCTTTTGTGGTTAGCTTGTCATTTGTTGCAGCAGGTGTTCTGATTGGTGTGGTGTTGACCTGTTCTTCTGACTGGAGTGGCCTGCACCCAAGTACCTGAATTCTGTTCAAGCTGGTGTGGCTTCTTGTAGGGCCCTGGCCCCCTGTTTTGGGTAGCTGTTGCCTTGCTTGCTCACCTTGACCAGATGTCCTCCCTATGCTGATTTCCTGCTGGTTTCCTTCCTCCTGAATATTCACTTGAGGTTCCTTCTTTGTGTATCCTGCATATTGGGCATTAACAACTTAGATTCAAGAATGTAGAACATCAGTAGCAAACTTCTGTCCTCCCAGGTTCTCCCATTGTGCTGTAACCCTGTATTTAAGGCCTCCTACCCGCTTCAATAAACAGCATTTGGTATTCTGCTAAGGCGAATGACCTGCTTGTCTTTTTTTCTCTGTTTTTTGATCCACAGCCCCTTCCTCAGACATGGTGAATGGGTGGTGGTAGCATGGGAGTTACTACTACAGCTTGTGCCTGTTCTGAATGGTGTGGATTATGCCAGAGTGGAGAAAGTCCAGTGGAGTTGGGAGCAGGGTCCAGTATGCAAGCAGTGAGGAGCTAGGATGTCACAGGCTGTGGGAAGCGTTGTGGAATAGAGAATCTAGGGAGTGGTGCAGTTCCACTCACAGGTGGATTATGTTGTGCCCAGATTGCAACCTCCAAAGAGACCACTGAAGACAAGCATGCCAGAGTGCAAAAGCAAGGTTTAATTTTAGATATCCAAAAGCAATACAAGCCTAGGCAAGGACTTTGTCCAACAGATACAATGTAGTGGAGGCAGGAGGAAGTGCCTGCCTCTCTGAAAGCTCAGGTTTTACATGCAAAAACCACAAGGTTACATCATTTAGGGGTGCTAGTATGGATATAATTCTAATTTGCTCGCTTCTAGGGACTTGCTAGAAATAATGGCTTAATCTTAGTTCTAAGGGGGTAATTGCGGGCCACCGTTTGTCATTGGCTGCCCTCAGGTGGAGCATTTCCATGATCAGTTACCCTGGAAATCAGGGTTGGAACGTTCTTTGGTCAAAAAGTTACCTAGGGAACCAGGGAGGTATTCCATAGTCCTGCAGTCATTACCTCATGACTATCTTGTGACTCTGTACTTTTATACTTCCTGGTTTCTAGAATCTAGATTGACTGGTTTCAGTAACTCATGGCCTGTTCCAGTAACTTATGGCCTGTACCTAAAAGGAGAAATCTTAAGCCTTAGTTTTAGGGTGAAAGCATTTTGGTTTTATTTTGCTCCACAGGTCACTCATTGGTTCTGAATGGCGTATCTTTTTTTTATTATTATTATTATTTTACAACACCATTCAGTTCAACATAATAGCCACAGATTCCCCTGTTCTCACCCTCTCGCCCCCCCTCCCCCCAGCCCACCCCCCATTCCCACCTCCTCCAGATCAAGGTCTCCCCCAAGGACCAGGGTCGACCTGGTCGAGTCAGTCCAGGCAGGTCCATTCCCCCCATCCCAGACCGAGCCAAGTGTCCCTGCATAAGTCCCAGGATTCAAACAGCCAACTCATGCAATGAGCCCAGGACCCGGCACCAGTGCACAGCTGCCTCCCAAACAGATCAAGCCAAATGACTGTCTCACGCATTCAGGGGGCATGATCCAGTTGGGGGCCCCTCAGCCTTTGGTTCATAGATCCTGTGCTTCCATTCATTTGGTTATTTGTCCCGGTGCTTTATCCAACCTTGGCTTCAACAATTCTCGCTCATATAAACCCTCTTCTTTCTCACTAATCAGACTCCCAGTGCTCCACCAGAGGCCCAGCCGTGGATGTCTGCATTCAGATTCCTTAGTCCTTGGATGGGGCTTATGGCACAACTATCAGGGTGTCTGGCCATCCCATCACCAGAGTAGGTCAGTTCCTGCCATCTCTCAACCATTGCCAGCAGTCTTTTGCGGGGGTATCTTTGTGGACCTCCGTGGGCCTCCCTAGCTCTCTTCTTCCTCCCCTTCTCACTTTCTCATGTGGTCTTCATTTACCCTGGTCTCTTATTCCTTGTTCTCCCTCTCTTTTCTTGATCAAGCTAGGATCTCCCAATCTCTTTCCCTCAACCGTCGCCCTTCATTGTTCACACTCATGACCAGGCTGTTCATGTAGATCTTGTCCACTTCTCCGTGTCATTTTTTGGGGTCCTGTTTTCCAGGTAGCCTCACTGGTGATGTGAGTAGCAGTCCAGTCATCCTTGTTCCACATCTAGCATCTTCCTATGAGTGAGTACATACCATATTTGTCTTTCTGAGTCTGGGTTACCTCACTCAGGATGATTTTTTCTAGATCCATCCATTTGCCTGCAAACGGTATGATGTCATTGTTTTTCTCTGTTGAGTAGTATTCCATTGTGTATATGTGCCACAATTTATTTATCCATTGTTCAGTTGAAGGGCATCTAGGTTGTTTCCAGGTTTTGGCTATTACAAACAATGCTGATATGAACATAGCTGAGCAAGTACTCTTGTGGTATGATTGAGCATTTATTGGGTATGTGCCCAGGAGTGGTATAGCTGGATCTTGGGGGAGATTGATTCCCAATTTTCTAAGAAAGCACCATATTGATTTCCAAAGTGGTTGTACAAGCTTGCATTCCCACCAGCAGTGGAGGAGAGTTCCCCTAGTTCCACATCCTCTCCAGCATAAAGTGTCTTCAGTGTTTTTGATTTTAGCCACTCTGACAGGCGTAAGGTGGTATCTCAGAATTGTTTTGATTTGCATTTCCCTGATGATTAGGGATGTTGAGCAATTCCTTAAATGTCTTTCAGCCATTTGGGTTTCCTCTGTTGTGAATTCTCTGTTTAATTCTAAAGCCCATTTCTCAATTGGACTGTTGGTCATTTTGATGTCTAATTTCTTGAGTTCCTTATATATTCTGGATATCAGTCCTCTGTAACATGTGGGGTTGGTGAAGATCTTTTCCCATTCAGTAGGCTGTCGCTTTGCCTTGTTGACCGTATCCTTTGCTCTACAAAAGCTTCTCAGTTTCAAGAGGTCCCATTGATTGATTGTTTGTCTCTGTGTCTGTGATACTGGTGTTATATTTAGGAAGTGATCTCCTATGCCAATGCATTCAAGACTATTTCCTACTTTCTCTTCTGGCAGGTTCAGAGTAGCTGGATTTATGTTGAGGTCTTTGATCCACTTGGACTTAAGTTTTGTGAAGGGTGACAGATATGGATATATTTGCAGCCTTCTACATGTTGATATCCAGTTATGCCAGCACCATTCATTGAAGATGCTTTCTTTTTTCCATTGTACACTTTTGGCGTCTTTGTCAAAAATTATATGTCCATAGGTGTGTGGGTTAATGTCAGGGTCTTCAATTCAATTCCATTGGTCCACATGTCGGTTTTTATGCCAATACCAAGCTGTTTTTATTACTGTAGCTCTATAGTAGAGCTTGAAGTCAGGGATTGTGATGCCTCCAGAGGTTGTTTTATTGTACAGGATTCTTTTGGCTATCCTGGGTTTTTTGTTTTTCCATATGAAGTTGAGTATTATTCTTTCCAGGTCTGTGAAGAATTGTGTTGGTATTTTGATGGGGATTGCATTGAATCTGTAAATTGCTTTTGGTAAGATTGCCATTTTTACTATGTTAACCCTGCCTATCCATGAGCATGGGAGATCTTTCCATTTTCTGACATCTTCTTCAATTTCTTTTTCCAGCGACGTAAAGCTCTTGTCATATAGGTCCTTCACTTGCTTGGTTAGTGTTACCCCAAGGTATTTTATGTCATTTTTAGCTATTGTAAAGGGTGATGTATCTCTAATTGCCTTCTCAGCTTCTTTGTCCATTGTATATAGGAGGGCTACTGATTTTTTTGAGTTGATCTTGTATCCTGCTACGTTGCTGAAGGTGTTTATAAGCTTTATCAATTCCTGGGTGGAATCTTTGGGGTCACTCAAGTATACTATCATGTCATCTACAAATAGGGAAAGCTTGACTTCTTCCTTTCCAATTTGAATCCCCTTAATCTCCTTATGTTGTCTTATTGCTCTGGCTAGAACTTCAAGTACTATATGAATAAGTATGGGGAGAGTGGACAGCCTTGTCTCGTTCCTGATTTTAGTGGAATTGCTTTGAGTTTCTCTCCATTTAATTTGATGTTGGCTGTTGGATTGCTATATATTGCCTTTATTATGTTTACGTATGTCCCTGTATTCCTGATTGCTCCAAGACTTTTATCATGAAGGGCTGTTGGATTTTGTCAAATGCCTTTTCTGCATCTAGTGAGATGATCATGTGGTTTTTTTCTTTGAGTTTGTTTATATGGTGTATTACATTGATGGACTTTCATATGTTGAACCACCCTTGCATCCCTGGGATGAAGCCTACTTGATCATGGTGGCCAAGTTGGGCAGGTCTTCCCGGAGTGGCTGATGCCCAGGGATGGGGTCCGGGTTGGCCTGAATGGCGTATCTTGCCTCTGAGTGTTGGACGTCCATTGGGATTTTGGGGCAGGGCCCAGAAGCAGGGCCAGGAACAAGGTAGATGGTAGCCTGGCCATAAGCAAGGAACCTAGTATGCATAATCTAAGGAGGGGTGCAGCTCCTCTGGCAGGTGAGTCACCCACCAGTTCTGCCTGTTGTGGCCTGCTCTAGTTCTGGCTGGTGTGGAGTGATCTTGAGTGGCAGAAGTTCCAGTATTATCTATTGTTAATAACTCATAGAGTCTAATATCTGATGCCCATAAAATTCTGCATGTGGGTCCATATACTGGAAAGCAGTTAGTTTACCACTTAGTGGTTATCATTAAAGACAACTGATTCTCCTTAACTAGAAGGCCATCAACTGCCCATAGTTCTATTAGGGGTCAGGGTTTGTGGATTCCTTTTCCATCTATAGTAGAATGTTTGCTGTTTTGAACTTGATTAGATCTTGTGCAGGAAACCATGTTTTCTAGAAGTTCAGCAGTCTAGACATCCTATCATATACAGAAGACACTATTTCACACTAGTGACATGTCAAATATATTTTTAAATGTGCCACCTTATGTAAAAAGTACACATAATAGAGGCTAAAGAATTTGTAAGGTAAGACATGATTGTTGATTTTAAGGAAACAATGTTCTCCACACACAACAAGGCAGATGCTCATAGACATCCACAAACTTAAGGAAGAATAAAGTGTGTGTGGATAGAAACTGTGTCTCCACTGTTTGTGGAGCAGATAGCTCTTAGAAAGGCAGTCTATTTTCTTTAGTGGTATGACCTTTCCTAAGTTAACCAGACTCCAGGCCAGGCTCCACACCTAAGAGTAGTTGTATAACAGAAACTAAATTTGACTTATTTAAAAATGAGAGACATTGAGAGAAACAGAGGAAGAATACAAAATTGAGTGGGTAAGGATGTGTACATAGATCTGGGATGAATTGTGGTGAGGGGGTGAGGTGAAGAGGACAGGAGAGGTGGTGAAAGTGACAAAAATGGATTCTCAAAGATTTAATAAAAATATTTAAAAGTTAATTTTAAATATTTAGAATAGCTTAAAAGTTTAATCCCTAGATCGGCAGAACAGCTACAGATCACCCTTTATATTTTTATTGATGGTTTTAAATATAAAAAGTTCCTTTTTGGCACCATTTTAGCTATTACAAAGAATAAAATTAGGTGATAAATGAAGTAGGGGATGCTTTTATATATACAGAGAAAAACAGCAAGAAGTGTATGTGGTAGTTAATAGGTTACTAGTGGTGATGGCGGTCTGAAGATACCATCACTAGAATACAGGAGTAAACTGCACAGAGAAAAGCTAGGAAGGCTTCTTGGCTTGGAAGAGAGTTGATTGATTTGAACTTGCAGGATGAAAGGTGAGAGGTGGCTCAGCAGCTTAAGAGCACTGACTGCTGTTCCAAAGGACCCAGGTTCAATTCCCAGGCTTTCTGTTGTACAATTACATCAGGATAAAAAAAGATTAAGAAAAAGAAGAATGAACTTTCAGGATGAGAAATAATGATGAATGAGGAAGGGAAGAAAATACATGGACTTATAATAAAAATGTAAATGGATAACTTTTTAATCTACACCAGTGTTACTAAACTGTAAGGACAGTTGAGAAAAATGGCGAAACAAAGGAGTCCTTCATATCCATAAATAATGACTTAAGTCAGAGACTTGGGCTGCACCTATATTTTGAAACCACTGTGGAGCTTTTAAAGCCACATGACTGCTAAAAGATATTGCATTATCTGAGAGGACACCAGCATTGTAAGGTGTTCACTATACCTCCTGGACATAAGGCATGTCCACATACATAGTTAATATGAAAAACTACTTAAAATATGATCTCTGTATAGCATACACACACACACACACACACACACACACACACACACATATATATATATATATATATATATATATATATATATATATATAAAACATAGAGGCAAATAGAGGGATGAAAACCTTAGAGATCAGGAAAAGAGGGAAAGTCACCAGCTAACCTTACCTCACCAACTGTGCAGCTTCCAAATATGCGTGGCTTCCTATATACCCAGGCTTTATATGCCTTACTTTTCTACCCTCTTATTTGCTCTCTTAACCCAGCTACCTCACTCGCTCTTTCTACACAGCTCTGTCACTTTCTGTCTGTACAGACGTCTAGGTCTATGGTTGGCACTGGGATTAAAGGCGTGTGTCATCACACTTGGCTCTGTTCCGTAGTGTGGCCTTGAACACACAGAGATCCTGCCTGCTAAGTGATAGGATTTTCAGCATGTGCTACCACTGCCTGACTTCTTTGTTTTCCAAAAATGGTTTGCTGTTTCCTATGATCTCTAGGCAAACTTTATTAAAGCACAAATAAAGTATCACCATATGGACCATTTACAATAGGCAGGGATATGTAAAGATTGATTCTACCTATATTCTCCTTGCAGAACCTGGTGTCACAATTGATTAAGAACATAAATAATGAAACATGAAGTGCACAAGAGAGACATATTTGCAGTTTTCACTTAAACTTCCAGCCAAAATCATACAAGGGTACTTTTGAGTTTACTTTTCCAATTATAGTATGGTTAATTCATTAGGAGATTTGGAGATTAAGCTTCTTTCTACACCTTTACATCAAAGGAACTCCCACTGTTAATAAGATGAGGTGGTGAATGTACATTGAAAACAAATGTGCCTTTAAATTTTAAATATTAAAGATGTTGTGTGTTCTCAGTTGAAAACATCACAGAAATTAGCATGAAAGATGAAAAAGAAGTTAGTCTTCATATTTAAGTTAAGTGTTTGTTCCTTGGGGAAGAAGAAGATGTGTGTTACTAATGAAACATTTATACTCCATTCCCATCTCTCTTCTCCTTTATTTCTATCCTTCTCATTTCAATCTGGTCTTCCTCATCTTATTTCTCTTCTTCATATTCTTTCTTCTCAGCCTCCTTTTTGTCCATATTTAGCTCCTTCCACAAAATCTTTTACTTTCTATATCTCTTCCAAAGAGTAATCAAGTGAAACTTGTCTTCAACAGTTTCTCTCACTGACTCTCTTCTCAATCTTCTCCATTAGGTCAAAACATACTGAAATTAGAGAATTATGTCTAATTAAAATTTTATTTCTCATTATATAAATATTATTATATAAAAATTTTGATTCTGGGAATGTTACTGAGAAATCATAGCTATATGTTCTATCTGAGACATATTATGGATCAGGAAAGATTCTGAAATATTTATTAAGTGTTATTCTGTAGAACAGATGTTGAGTCAGGAGAAGATTGTTGTGGTGAGTGGTTGGAAGTTTTCCTTTGTGGTGTCTATCCAAATTGCAAAGAAGATACATGAGAGAAACATTATAACTCTTCTGTAGACTGCTAATATAGATTGTGTTTGATTATATCCTCAACATTTTTTTGACTTTTGCATTTCTTGCATCCTGCTTTAGTGACTGATGCCCACTGAGCCTACACTTTCTAAGCATAATGAACATTTTCTGAGTTTATAGTTATGAAGCAATAGGAGGTTGAAGTGGTGGATATATAGAGGGGAAACAGAAGTCACCTAGCCAGAGAACAGGAATTGGTCAATTCTATTCAACTCCTCTAATAAGCACTGTATGTAGACTCTCAATCAACAGCAGAGACAAATGGCTAAGAACACAATGTCTCTGGCATCAAGAACCATATCTAAAGGAACTGCTGGATGTCCAAATTATTTTTTTAAAGAATTTTTTCATTCATTATACATGCCAATCAAAGATTTCCTTCTTTCCCTCCTGATTCAGCTGTCACTATATTAAATTAACATTTAAATATAAGTAGCATTCTATGGACCAAATAGGTTATTTTTAGGAACAACTATATATATATATATATATATATATATATATATATATATATATATATATATATATATATATATATGCAAGCAATAATGATTGGTGGAAAGAATGGCTATGAATGTGAAGAAGACTAGAGAGGTATTTGGGAATGTTAGTTGGGAGGAAAACAAAGGGAAAAAAATTAAATTCAATTATAAATTCAAGCATATAAAAATAAAGACAAACATCATTTTTTTTTTGGTTTTTCAAGACAGGGTTTCTCTGTGTAGCTTTGCGCCTTTCCTGGAACTCACTTGGTAGCCCAGGCTGGCCTCGAACTCACAGAGATCCGCCTGGCTCTGCCTCCCGAGTGCTGGGATTAAAGGCGTGCGCCACCACCGCCCGGCTCAAATATCATTTTGTATTTTTACTACTAGTACAATAATGGCAAACTATTAACCCTTCTCATGCAACAAACAGTGCCCACAGGCAAATTATGGCTCTCCATTAACACAAGAACCTGATCTAGATTCAAGAAGAATGAAAATCTCATCTTTCTAGGGAGTACATAGGCAAATCCAGTACTCACCCAATGGATGAGGGTGAAGGTGTTGGCCTCATATCACAGGCAGGACTGAGAACTTTTATTCTTACTTATTCTCAGGGTGTTTGAACCACCAAAGAGGAGCCCTTTTATGCCTTCCACATGCACCAATGAGTATGGAAATGACTCTTAAATTTTATGATGTGTTCAGAGAGTTCTTGTGACAGACAATATGACAACCTCAAAGGAATATATACCTAACCACATAAATATGGTATTGATTTAATAATCATGGTCATTGTGCTTTCTCTCTCTCTCTGACACACATTTGCACACACACACATACACACACAGTCATACATTTTATCATAAAATAGTGTTTATATGTTACTAAAATCAATCAGCATTTTCAAAAACAGGAGAACACTGATATTAAAAATTTAAATACTTATGCACATACAGATGTGTCCACTGATATTACCATATTAATTGTATGTGTACTAAGGTTTTAAGACTTTAAAGTAAAATTAAAAATTGTAGTAAAGTCATATTTTTCTGGGTTAAAATACCTGAAGTTTGTGCAATAAGTATTGCCTTGTAATACAATTTTATAATCAAACATCCATGCAACATAACATAAATTCATACCTATGTGGTTACCAGTGAGAGACATCTTACCATACTTAGAGATGCCTGGTTCTGAATAGGTTGCACTTTTCAGTGTCCTCATACCTTTCAGGACAGAAATCCTCAGGCTCTAGCCATTACTTTGGATCTTAGTGAAGATTGAACATAGGTATGGTCACCATCATTCCTTTGGGAATGAACACACTATTTATTTCGGCATATTTCTTACTTATTCTGTTAACCCTGTTATCAAATGGATATAAATTCACCACCATGTCCAGATATTCCATCTCTATCAGGATTTCATAAGTGGCAGGTGTCTGGGAAGAGAAAAAGAGTTTTTGATGAGTTAAGATTTGAAATTAACTTTTATGACCATATATACACCACTATTAAGTCATTAGAAAATCCACATTTCACCAAGATTAATGAGTGGATTTATCATCATAAGTCATGTTCACAACAGTCCTGTGTTTTGACTTGCTAAAATAGCACTGAAACTTATGGTGAAGAGGATATGGGAGACTATCTGTACAAGCCCATATCAAGACACAAATACTCAGTTTTCATTTGCACTGTTTTCCTTTTCAGATTATAAAAATGGACTTTATGCCAATCACACTGAACATAAATCAGTTGTCAAGAAGGTAAAAATTTATAGAGAGATGATAAGCCCAGAGAAAATAAATACAGTGTGGAATATTACATTTTATCTATTTTTAAATCCCAGATCAAGACTTTCAATCTACAATTAATGTTAGGTAAAACTTTTGACTCAATTATATTACTGTAGGTAAGCTGTTTGAATATCAATGTTGTATTAAACACAAAGAGTATATGAAATTGATAGTGAATAACAAATAAGAACTATTCCCTTTAAAAACTCACGGTTGTACAATAAGGTAATAATGGATACTACCTGAGCAAAACTATTCCATTCTACTGAGAGGTTCCCTCAGGTCCATGCTCAGCTGTGGCAAGAGTCTTCCTGTTGTCTTAGATCCTGTCATCCTTAACTTTATCTATTTCATACAGCCTAGGGTCATCTGACAAGGAGATATCAACTGAAGGATTAGGGATTACTAGATCAGATTGGTTTGTGAACATTTGGGAATGGCTCATCCAGGTTGTTATTTGATTAGCGGAGTCTAGCCCACAGTAAGTAGATCTATTTCTGGGCAGGTTATCTCTAAGCTGCATGAGACCAGCTTTATAGCACTGTTCAGGGAGTGATCCGTTTAGAAACCAGCATCCTCAATTGTCCCTCTTGTTCTTCTGTGACTCTGAGTCAGTGCTGTGGTCAGAAGCAGTGCTGTCGAGTGGCAAACAGACCGTCTACAAGTTCCTCTCTTGAGATCCTAGTGAGATAGACAGTCATCAGATAATGTCAGATGAAGTAAATCCTTTACTCTCCATAGTTGCTTTTAAACATTGTATTGGTCACAGTAACAGAATGAAATAAGAATGTGGGGGTGAGTATGAGGTCTGAAGTGTATATCTCACTGACAATACATGACAGTCACATAATCCCAGTACCTCAAAACCCACAAAACCAAATTTTGGTCACAGATATGAAGGGAGCTTATATAATATATGGTTGTGACTTCATGGGCACTATAGAGACCACAATGTAGATATGAACAGTTAAGGTTGGAAGCTTCATTGGCTTGCCTTATTTAAAGACTACTTATATGATTAGAGAGAGGAGTTATGGGGACAATAGCTGAATCAGCCTCTCCTGGCAAGACAAGGCAATGCTCCACTGATAGCCGTCATGCCAAAGCATTTCCAGGAATGCTATCAGTCACTTGTTTGAAGTTTTAGAGGCATGACACAGGGGTTAAGAGCACGGTTTGCTCTTGCAGATAACACTGGGTCAATTCCCAGTAACCACATGGTGAGCACATTTCTTTGAATTCTAGTTTCAGGGAATTTGAGGTCCGGTTCTGAGTTTCTCATGTTTCAGATATGCACATGGTACACAGATATACATGCAGCTAACCACCCATTTAAGCTTAAAGACGATGCTTGAATGACACTTGCTTATACTTAAAAATCTGCAGAGATTTTATACATGCTTTGGACTGTGTAACTGTAGTTAGAGATAGTGGATATTACAGGGTCAGTACAGAATTACAGAGATTAGTTTTTCTTTAAACATAATTTTTACATGCTAAGATTTTCAATGACTATTGCTGAAAGAATAATTTCTTAATGTATTTAGTACAATTCTAAATGCAACTATGGAAATAATGTTTCCTGTTGAAGTTTAATATTTTCCCAGTGTCTCCAGGCACCATCCACTCACTTTATTAGGCAGGGATGCATTGATCTTATGCTTGAGTTTCTTCTGAATGTTGGGGGTGAAGAGCCAGTAAATACATAATAAAGGACAGAGCAGTGCTTGTGGTATCATAGTCAGCAAAATAAAAGTAATGGTTTAGACCATGATATCCAGACCAGGAAGAGCTAAAATGAAGGATTTTATCTCAATGATCAAGGCTGGTGCCTGCACAGAGCCTTCACCTGCTTTGTTCTACCATCTTTGACACAAGAAGGTCCACTGCACTTTATCTACAATGGTGTACTGCCTGTAAGATATGCACGGGCAATGGTGGCACAACACTTGTGGGAATAACCAACCAATAACTAATTTGACACAGGACCTACTCCATGAGATGGAACCAAGCCTTGGCACTGCTTAGGTGAACTAGAACTATAAACTAAATAACCCATGAACAAAGGGCAAAAATGAATAATAGTGGTTTAAAAAAGGAAAACTAAATATAGAGATAAAATGACTCCTAGTGATATTCCACATACTTGTAGATAGTTGCCTTGCTCAGCTGTCATCAGATGAGCTTCCTCCTGTAGCAGATAGGAACAAATATAGAAAACCACAATCAGCTATTAGTCAGACAGTGGGAGTCTTTGCAAAACTCAACCCTAAATCAATGTTTCCCTTTCTCAGAGCTCAGGGAATCCTATGAATGAGGAGTCAGTAAGACTGTAACAACCAGACGCGATAAGAATGCCAAGAATAATAAGAATACAGACCCTCCAAATCAAATAATCAAAGATTTTATGAACTCACAGAGACTGAGGCAGCATGCATAGAGCTTTCACAGGGCTCTAGCAGGTTCTCTGTGTATGTATTATTACTCACCATTCAGTGTTTTTATGGGATTCCTGAGTGTGCAAATGAGTGGGTCTCTGATTCTTGTATCTTACTTGGATTACTTTTCTTCTGTTATTCTTCCCCAACTTTGATATGTTAATGTTTTGTTTTATCTCATATTTTGTTAAATTATAAAAATAATGAATGAAATACTACCCTCTGGGGAAAAAGTTAACAACTGAATTGTCCTTTAATGCCTGTTGGGAGAAGGAGAATCAGTTTTCAGCAATCGATTGACACTGGACATATCAAGCACTCTAGGTAGGCTTCATGTTCATAAATAGTTGCCCAAAATATAACGGACTCCACATTCTGTTTATGTGTCTTTTATTTGCTTACAGTTTGGTTTTGGGTTTTTTGTTTGTTTATTTATTTGTTTGTTTTTTGTTTGGGGGAATTTTGCTGTTGTATTAGGTTTTGGTTTGCTTTTGAGAATTACCTTAAAGTTAGGTGGGTGGGGATGTGGAAGGCCTTGTGGGAGGGGAAGAATGTTATCAAAATATATTTAAATGTAAAAAATAGTTTTTAATAATAGAGAATAATTGGTATTGACTTAAAATGTGGGATTAACAATAGAATTAAATAATTAACATTTCCAAAACACACATTGTAGTACTAATGTATAGAAAGAAGCATTATCTGAAATACTAAATACAGTCATAGTGAGTAAAAGAACAAAGAGGAAATATATTATAAATGCTGTGTTTTATCTTTTTTAATGTACTATATTGTTGTGAAAGGAAAAATAATTTTCCACAGTAACTTGACCTAGTGAACACATTTCCAATGCAGCAACCACAATAAAAGTTGGTATTTGGACAGTTTATTTTCCTGGTTGAATGCTATGGCAGATTTGGAGGTAGAAATTCTGATTCAGTGGCCCTGTATGAGGCAGAGAGTCAGCATTTGACTGATGTAGGTGACCCAAACATCACTGAAGACCCTTGCAGAATGAAAGTCATGTTACTAACAGACCTTCAGATTTTTAAGAGATTAGTTAAAATATAATTATTTCATTTCCCCCTTTCTCTTCTCCCTCCTATCCTTCTCAAGCTACACCTCCATTCAATCTCAAATTTCTTTAACCACTTTTATTACATGTAAACACAATCATATAAATACAACTGGATGAGTCTGCCCAGTGTTGACTATTTGTGCCTGTTTCTGGGTTGGCCATTTAGTAGTGGATAAAAAATTGGGGACTCATCCTTGGGGAAGATTAATTTTTTTCTGTCTCAGAGATTCTGAACTACCTGGAGCTCTTCATTTAAGGATGGGTTCTCATGAGATTTTCCCCATCTATGTTGGAAAGTCAGCTGTTATTGGGGCAATTTGGGTCTTGGTTAGGCAGCCATGTTGAAGATATCGCATGGTTGTAGTTTCCCTGTCATGGAGGTTAAAACAACCTCGATATTTTCTGTATGTGTATACTCCATGATTTTAGAAAGTGTCTCAGGCTGCTTCATATAACACAGTATGTCTGTGTCTTTTTGTAGTTTAGGAGGATGCCTTCTCTGCTTGAATGACACCTTTACATTTCAAGAACAAGCCCCTCACTATCTCCCTTTTAAACCCCAAGGTCTTCTTATTTACCATTATGGGACTCCCTGTCTTTGATATTCTGGGAGTTCATCATCAGCTGAAGAAAATTCATTTGGGGCTGAAAGTAGACAGAAATTTTAAAGGCAGAAGTTGTGTTGTGAGGTAAAAAATGAGTATGGTGTGAAAACTTTTTATTTGTATGAAGATATGACATTTTTAAGACTAAGTCAGTCTTAAAATCATTAGTGACACAAACCACTCATCGACCGATTTTGGAGAACAGGAAATCTATCATGGTCTAGTACAATATCCAACAACTTTTCTTGTGTATTTTCGTCATTCTGAACATCTGTTGGATTGGATGATTGTTATTTTCTTTTCCTGCCAAAGTCATTTGTTTATAAAGAAGTCCTGCATATAAATCTGTTGTTGTCTTGACATATTTTTAACCAACACACCATACTCAACAACTTCTATATTTGGAGCTCATTACAGGATTTCATGTGATTACAGATAAGTATTCCAAAAACCTAGAATGTGAAATGGCTTTTCAGGTTAGATCCCTCTGACACTGTCTTTCTGCCACCTCCTGGTCACATTATGGCAAACAGTGTTATTCAATGCTCAAAGAAATTGCCTATGTTGAATGCAAGCTACAACTCATATCAAACAGATCAAATTCATCAAATATCTCAATAGGACCTTCTATATGGAATGTGTGACATATGACAGAATTGCTTTTGAATGGAAATACATTTTTCCTCCTGGTTATTCTCAAGCCAATCCATTTATTTATTTATTCATTTATTCATTTATTTATTTATTTATTTATATTTGTTTGTTTGTTTTACAAAACTTGTAAAAATGTAACATCACTTGTAAGAATGCAGATATTCAGCTTGTTTAAGGAATGGAAAGAGTTCTAGACAGATAAAATATGCCATGATGAAAATGCAAGCTTTACCTATTAGCAATTGCTTTATTCACCAATGATGAAACCTGTATAATTAGAAATAAAACAAAACAAATGACAGAAACAAAATTGTCAGAAATGGGATCAAAAGTAATTATTAAATATATAAAGTGTGTCACATCTAAAGATGTTATATATTTTAAAGAAGTTTATTATTTATTTATTTTTATTGTACATCAGGGCTGCAGTTTCCTCATCTCCCATGCTTCCCAGTTCCTTACTCCACCCCATCTGTCTGTGCCCCCAAACTACCCCTCCTTGTTTCTGTATAGGAAAGGGCAAGTCTCCAGTGAATATCAATAAAACATGGCATATCATATTGCAGTAAGACTAAGCACCTCCCTGTGTATTAAGGCTGGGCAAGATGACCCAGCATGAGGAGTAGGGCCCTGAAAGCCAGTAACAAAGTTGGAGACAGCCCCTGTTTTTACCATTAGGAGTCTCACAAGAGAACCAGCTATGCAAATGTAATGTATATGCACAGTGCCTGGGTCAGTTCAGTCCCTGTGAGCACCTAATAGCCCAGTTTAGTTGATTCTCTGTGTTGTCTCATGGAGTCCTTGACCACTCTGGTTCCTATAATCCTTTATCATCCTCTTTTGTAGGACTCCATAAGCAGGAGAGTAAGCAAATCCCCGCTACTTCCTTGAGTACCAGCATTGACAGGCTGGATGACCCAGAGACCCAGGAGAGAAAGAAATATGATGGGAGGAAAAAGAAAACATATCAAAATAAAGATGTTGAAATTTTTGTTAAAAAAACCACACAAACAATGAAAAAAATCTTCTCCAGAGGAATTCAGTGTGGAATTCTATCAATATATTTGACAGAAAACCCAAACCAATTCTTTAAAGGCATGTCTAAAATTTACAAAGTTTTGGAAAACTTGAAAATTCACTTTAAAAGCTTGTACTGTCTTCTTACTAATATCAGAATATATCATTTGAAGTAAAATTTTATTGAAATATGACTTATAAGTACCATCAGAGACATCATAAACAAATCAATTGCAAACTTAATTCAGAAACATGAAGTGAATCCTAAAGCTTGCTATCCAAGGTAGCACAAATAGAATAAAACCTAGTTCTACACACGGACATCAAAGATGGAGTAATATGAAAATTTAGAACATTCCTTCCTGATTAATGTTCTCAGGAAACTAGACAGAACAGGAAATTCTCTTAACTTGATGAAAATTGTCTATGAAAACCAAGATTTTACACAGATATTGTGGCCGAAAATCTTTCCTGTTATTTAAAAAAAGAGACAATGCTAGCTTGTTCTCTTTATCTTCACCACGATTCAATGATTAGAACCAAAGAGAAGATTTGTATGTCTTTCAGGGTACAGCACCAATACCTAAGGATACACAAAAATAAGTTATAACCATGAGTTGTGGCATTCCCAGGATCACATCCCCTAGAGGACTGAGGGGGAAAAATCACAAGTTTGAGAGCACATTAAATTACTAAGTAAAATCTGAACAAAAATAAACAAAAATTGTAGTTGGAAGTTTTCATGTGTCTCGCCTGGCCCAAGCTGTTCAGACACAAATAAACACACAGAAGCTTATATTAATTACAGAGTGCATGTCCATTAGCTCAGGCTTGTTACTGACTAGCTCTTACACTTAAATTAACCTATAATTCTTATTTATGTTTAGCCATGTGGCTTGGTTTCTTTTTTCAGTTCTGCCTTGTCTTTTTACTTCCTCTGTGTCTGACTGGTGACTCCTGACTCAGCCCTCTTCTTCTCAGAATCCTCCTTATCTGTTTATCCCACCTGTACTTTCTGCCTGGCTACTGGCCAATAAGCATTTTATTTATCAACCAATCAGGGCAACATACATCCACAGCATAGAGAATGACATTCCACAGTACTTCCCCTTTTCTGTCTAATCAAAAAGGAAGGTTTTTAACTTTAATATAGTAAAATTACATATAATGGAACAGTTATCAAGCAGGAATTCTAGTTATAATATCTAGTCTATTTGTATTTGGCAAAATTAAAGAAAATATTTTATCTATTCTATGTTTATGAGTCTAAAGTTTCATATCTAATTTATCTTTTATCATAACCAAGGAAATTATAAGCATCTAGTCTACATCAAAGACCTCTGAAGGACCTGAGTACTACCTAAGTAAACAGGAAGAGCATTGCAAGCAACATCCAAAAGTCTAGAATGACAGAGACAGCTGGCTGCCTGGACAGTCATCCAAAGTTCCTCTGTAATATTGGGACATTCATCTTCAGAATATAGGCCTAGAGATTTTCAGTCATTTCTCCTTGTGTCCTGTAGAATGTCTGACAGTCTCCTCTGTGAAGCAGGAACCTGAAGGGCCATCTCGTCTTGCAAAGTTCAGTGGTTACCTTCCTATGGCTCCTGCATGTCCAGTTAATATAACATACTGTCAATCAGTTGATGAAAGCGCACTTTTTTTTGCCCAGTAGCTAACTTTTGCCACCTAGAATGCAAACTCCATAATGAGTTCATTCAATGCCCATCATTCTCCTATGTGTCTTATTGTCCAGAAAAGTCTGAGTTTTAAAACATTTTAAATGCCATATTTTGTAGGTCTTGGAAGTGTTTGAAGATTACCTATCTAATTGAAGTATATCTATGTATACCTAGAAAACTTAGCTAACATGACTATAAGTTTGATTATCATAAATAACTAATTTTTAATCTGTATTATTCAACATACACTACAATCTTAGATGAGTTGCACAAACAAAATACTTTAAACAAGAATAAAAATATACATATAGTATAACAAAATTAACTTTAAATTTGTGTCAATAAACTGAAATCTATAGAAATTTAAAACATTTTACACAAGTTGTTACTTTTAAAAGTAGATTCAACAATCTGTCCTTTCATCCTATCATATCTATAACCTTTTTTTAAAATTATGAACTGTATGGCAATAGCTGAAGCTTTTTCCTAGCTAGCTCTTATATCTTAAATTAGCCCATAACTACTAATCTATGTATCACCACATGGTCTGTGGCTTTACCTGTGTCCCATTACATATTGCTCCTTGGGAAGCTCACTGGTGTCTCCCCCACCTGTCTCTCTCTTTGAATTTCCCACTTGCCTCTAAGCTGCCTTGCCATAGGCCAAATGGCTCCCCCTCTGAAGATTAGATAGTTGTAGTAACAATTTCCTTGTTAAGAAATTCAGAAACAAAACTCACTAAGGAGGTGTAAAGTGTGTAAGTTTGAAAGACATTATAAGATTTTTTCTGTTGGTAATGTAAATTAGGAAATAAAGTGAATTAGGTACATTTTGGACTCACCAAAGTAGGATAGATAATGGAATATTTTCTCTGAATTTGTCAAATGCAAATGTACTAGATATTGCTGATGCATTTATTGCTTTTATATATTGTATATAGTTACTGTATGTATTGTATATAGTTTTTCTTATATTAGTTATAACTTTAAAAAAATTTATTAGACAAAAAAGGGGGAAATGTGGTGATATTTTATTTGTGCTGAAATGTGGTGATATTTTATTTGTGCTTTAATAAATAAAGTTTGCCTAGAGATCAGAGGAAAGAGTAAACCATTTTAAGTAAACAAAGAAATCTGGCAGCAGTAGCACACTCCCTTAATCTTATCACTTAGTAGGCAGGATCTCTGTGTGTTCAAGGCCACACTAGGGAATAGAGCCAAGCATGGTGACACATGCCGTTTAATCCAGTACCAACCATAGAGACCTGGAGGGTTAATATAGACAGACAGAAAGTGACACAGCTGTGTAGGAAGAGGAAGTGAAGGATCTGGGCTAAGAGAGCCATTGAGAGGGCAGGACAACAAGGCAATATAGGCATCAGAAGACACGAAACAAATCACATTTGGAACCTGCCAAGTGGTGAAGTAAAGTTAGCTGTGGCTTTCCCTATTTCCCTGATGTTTCTCTAAGGCTTTTACCCATATATTTGGCTCCATATTTTTTATTTAATAAGACTATTTAGAAGTTCATCTACAATTTTTTTTTCATTGCTGGTGGTGAATTATGCAGCATTATACATGCTAGCCAAGCACCATATCACAAAATTCTATCCCTAGACCCTGGATTTGAAGAAGAATCTTGATCTTAGGCCATGCAGGTCAAGAATGGCAATCTTCCTGTCTGTGTAGCACCACTGCTGGGATTAAAAATACTCACCCCACACACAAGAAAAAACTGTTCCTTTATTTAAAGGTACTCACATTCAAGGAAACAATACAAGCCCAATGTGAAATTAATAAGAAAACACCATTTAAAAAGTCATTAAAACATGAATAGTCTTGCAGTAACCACTGCACACCAGTGCTTCTGCCTCCATCACAGTAATTGGACTGACATGGGGTGGAAACTGATGAAACTCAACATGGAGTATGTCCTGGAGAAGGACTTTTTGCAGAGGATAATGTAGAGGATCCCTGTGGTGGGATAACCCAATATTCTGGCCAGGTGATTTTCTTATCTAATATCCCCACCCCAGTCTCACTCCCCACTGTAGCCATTCGTTATTTTTACCATACCCAATGTCAATAGAGATTCCCGCTTTTCTCACTTTTTACATGTTATGGAATCTCTTTTTATTTTTTAAACAGCCTTCTTTATATCCTTTTTACCTTCTTAGAAAATGGACTGGTCTAATTTCAAGTAACTCTGTGTCTCAGTTTTATGAGAGACGAGACTGTTTTATATGATGTGACTACACATTAACTTTCTAATATTCGTCTACTTTTAACCAAGACTTACACAGCTTTCCCCACCTTTTTGTTGCCTCTACCTCTCCTTTTTATTTACATACTCCTCCTCTATTTCTTACCAAGAAACTTTTATTAAGCACTAGCCTTTACATGGTGGACTTCTTATTTTTCTTCCCCTTTTTTTCTTACTTATACCTCAAGTAGCTGACATTTCATAGAGAGATAATTGAAAGTGCCTTATTCTCTAAAACATTTCAAGAATGTCTAATGACAGTTTTATAAACAATCACTCCAATATTTTCACAACAGTCTTACTGATGGATAAAACTTGTATTGGAGACATCAATCAACTGGCTGAGGATGACAGAGGGAAGAACTAGGAGCCATGAATACAAGGGTAACAGAAGATAGATCTTCTCAAACCTACTAAAACACAGATTTTCTTAAATACTGAAAACAGTCCCACCTAAGGGATAAAGATGACCTGAATTAAATCAACAAAAAAATTAACCAATGGTTCAAACACAGATGGGAAGGCTGCAAATAGATCCATATCTGTCACTGTGCCCAAAACTTAAGTCCAAGTGGATCAAGGACCTCAACATAAATCCAGCTACACTGAACCTGCTAGAAGAGAAAGTAGGAAGTAGTCTTGAATGCATTGGCATAGGAGATCGCTCCCTAAATATAACACCAGTAGCACAGACACTGAGAGAAACAATCAATCAATGGGACCTCTTGAAACTGAGAAGCTTTTGTAGAGCAAAGGATACAGTCAACAAGGCAAAGCGACAGCCTACAGAATGGGAAAAGGTCTTCACCAACTCCACATCTGACAGAGGACTGATATCCAGAATATATAAGGAACTCAAGAAATTAGACATCAAAACGACCAACAGTCCAATTAAGAAATGAGCTATAGAAGTAAACAGAGAATTCTCAAGAAAGGAAACTCAAATGGGTGAAAGACATTTAAGGAATTGCTCAACATCCCTAATCATCAGGGAAATGCAAATCAAAACAATTCTGAGATACCACCTTACGCCTGTCAGAATGGCTAAGATCAAAAACACTGAAGACACTTTATGCTGGAGAGGATGTGGAACTAGGGGAACTCTCCTCCACTGCTGGTGGGAATGCAAGCTTGTACACCCACTTTGGAAATCAATATGGCGCTTTCTTAGAAAATTGGGAATCAATCTCCCCCAAGATCCAGCTATACCACTCTTGGGCATATACCCAAGGAATCCTCAATCATACCACAAGAGCAGTTGCTCAGCTATGTTCATATCAGCATTGTTTGTAATAGCCAAAACCTGGAAACAACCTAGATGCCCTTCAACTGAAGAATGGATAAATAAAATGTGGCACTTATACACAATGGAATACTACTCAGCAGAGAAAAACAATGACATCATGAGGTTTGCAGTCAAATGGATGGACCTAGGAAAAAATCATCCTGAGTGAAGTAACCCAGATTCAGAAAGACAAACATGGTATGTACTCACTCATAGGAGGATACTAGATGTGGAACAAGGATGACTGGACTGCTACTCACATCACCAGTGAGGCTACCTGGAAAACAGGACCCCAAGAAAGACATGAGGATCACTAATTGACAGAGAAATGGATGAGATCTACATGAACAACCTGGACATGAGTGGGAGCAGTGAAGGGTGAGTGTTGAGGGAAAGAGAGCCTGTGGGAGTGGGAGATCCCAGCTGGATCAAGAACAGAGAGAGAGGACAAGGAATAGGAGACCATGGTAAATGAAGACCACATGAGAAAAGGAAGAAACAAAGTGCTAGGGAGGCCCACAGAAATCCACAAAGATACCCCCACAAAAGACTGTGGCAATGGTCGAGAGACAGCCAGAACTGACCTACTCTGGTGATGGGATGGCCAAAAACACTAATAGTCATGCTAGAAACCAACGACTGAGGGATCCGGATGCAGAGATCCACGGCTAGGCCCCAGGTGGAGCTCCGGGAGTCTAATTAGTGAGAAAGAGGATTTATATGAGTGAGAAGGTTGATTTCTTCTCTTTCTTCTGTGTTGGGATGTTCAGGTCTTGCTGATGTAGCTTCTGATGGAGCCATATTGGTTTTTATGTTGTTGACTATATTTCTGCACTGTCATCTACCCATCTCTTCCTCCACTTGGTGCAATCAGTGTCTGTGTCTGAGGGAGCCTCTCTTGGTCTGATGATGCACTTGGTCCAGTGGGAGCTCTTGGTCTAATTGGTGCTTAGGGACTCTTTGTCTCATAGAGCAGCTCTTAGTCCAATTGTCACTCATGGCCTCTCTTTCAGGAAGTAGTTCTTAGTAAAATTTGATAATGGCAGGCTCTGTCTCAGGGAACACTTGCTGTTTTGGAGGGTGGGTGGGATTTTGCAGAGGTGGGGCTTGTAGCTTGCAGGGTCTGATGGGTGATGGTTGTAGTCTAACCTGTCTGCAGGAAGTCTGCCTGCCCACTGGCATGTAACTGGGACTGCAATGGGTGGTGTGGAGGTGCAGGGTTGTGCCCCTGGGCCCAAAGCCTAAAGGCTGGGGTGTTCAGGTATGAGGATAAAGACTCACCTCTTAGTCCAATCAGGTGCTGGTGGGCTCTGTCTCAGGGAACAGTTGTAGTCTTGGAGGGTTCCTGGTATTTTGGGGAGGTGGGGCTTATTGGTTACAGGGTCTCTCTATACTAAATTTTAAAATTGGGTTGTTTGTTTTCTTAATTTTCATTTTTAAGTTCTACATACATCCTAGATACTAAGCTACTACTGTGTTTGAAAAGATCTTATCTGAATATGTAGAGTACCTCTTTATATGGGTATTGGTGTGCTTTGCCATACAGAGTATTTTGAGCTCCATGAGGTCCCATTTTTTCATCATTGGTCTTAGTGCTTGTGCTATTAAATTACTGATTAGAAAATATTTTCAGTGCTAATGAGTTCCAATCTACTCCCCATTTTCTATTTTATCAGATTCACCATGTCTGGTCTTATGTTGGTGTCTTTGGTTCACTTTCAGTGGAGTTTTTGCAGGGTCTTAAACATAGATCTGCTTGCATTCTTCCACATGCAATCAAACAGTTTGATGAGCACCATTGATGAAAATGTTCTCTCTACTCCAGGGTGAATTGTTTGCTTTTTTGTTAGAAATCAGATTTTCTTAGAAGTGTGGACTTATGTCTATGTCTTCAGTTCAATCCCATTGGTCAATGTGTCTGTTTTTATGACAATCATGGTGTTTTTATTACTATAGATCTGTAGTACAACTTAACTTCTAGAATGGTGATAGATACCTCTAATACTTCTTTTATTATTCAAGATGTTTTAGTTGTTGTGTGTATGTGTGTTAGTTTACACGTAATTGGCCTCCGTAAGTTCACCGGTAGTGGCATTATTAGAGGGTGTGGTTTTGTTGAAGGAAGTGTGTCACTGTCTCCTATGCCAAAGCTCTTCCCAGTGTCTAAGACTACTTCCTGTTGCCTGTAGAACAAGATGTAGGATTCTCAGCTCTCTCTCCAGCACATGTCTGCCTGTAGTCCACCTACCAGGATGAGAATGGTGTCAACCTCTGAACCTATAAATCATGCCAATTAAATGTTTTCCTTAGTAAGATTTGCCATAGTCATTCTGTCTTATGAACAAACCCCAAGACACTGTGTATCTGTATATGTGTCTGTGTCTCCATAGGAAGTTCAACATTGTTTTTTGTTGTTGTTGTTTAATTTTTGTGAAGACTTGTGTTGGACATTTTTTGATGGCTATTACACTGAATCTGTAGCTTTGGTAGCAGGGAATTTTTCACAATAATAATCCTTCTAATCAGAGAGCATTCCATCTTCTGGTATAACTGTCAATACCTTTCTTCAATGTCTTAAAGTTGTTTTAGTTTTCAAAATACAAATTATTCACTTTTCTGTTTAGAATTATCACAAGATTAAGGAAGAAAAAGTTTATCTTTGCAGTCATTATCTTGTAGTCATTTCAGAAGGAGTACTTAGAAAAATGTATTCAAATCCAATTTACAATGCAAAGGAATATGAAAGCATTAAAAAGGAAATTTCTTGAATCAGAAGAGACTTTGAAAATATAAAACAATTCTTGGTAAACCCAAAGCCTTGTCCTAATGCATCATTTTAGTGTTTTAATATCTGTGTACCTCACCTTTCTAGAAGTAATTCATTTTTAATAAGGAAAATCCCATCAGGTCTCTTAGTTTGACACTTATAAATGAGACTTTTCTTAATTATTTTACTCAGAAATAAAGCTATAGAGCTGCAAAGATATTTCAGTGGGTAAAAGAACCTGACATCCAGCCTGACCCGGTGAATTTACCCGTGCAGCCAATATAGAGACAAGAATGAAATGACTCATGAAAGTTGTACTCTTACCTCCATCTCCATACAGTGACATGAGATGGAGACCACATGGGAAGACAAATATAATTTTTAAATATAATAAAATTTTAAAAAGAAAGAGATGAATTGTATATACCGTAACAAACAAGAAAACAACTTAGGAATCACTGGCAATAATAAAATATTTTTTCAAGTTCACACAGTTTATGAACTCAGTCAATCTCAAGGAGCAGAGAAAAAAAGAGGACCACTAGTTTTAGTCTCATAAATCTTCTCAGTTTACAAGATGTTATCTTTAATTATCACCTAAATTAAGGACTTCTTTGATGAGAGTATGAAAATAATGAATTCACTACCCATACAATAAAAGAATATACATAATTATTCAGCCATTGGTAAGGGCAATATATGGAGACATGTCATTGTGGTATCACAAACCCAAGGATTTTCCTTGAGTTCTTATCAAATCAATTTACACAATTTCTTATTTCAAGTACACAGTGCTCTATTTTGATCAAGCACAAGGCATATTCCTGGGCTGTAGAACCCAGTGAAGCTGTCCTAATTAGGATTTCACTGTGCTGTTTACTATTGTGCACTGAGGGGACAGAACAGTTGGGTAAGTGTATACAAGATCTATGGAATTCTGGAGTTGCATGGATTAATGATTTGAATAAAAATGGCTCCTATAGGCTCAACTGTTTGGATATTTATTCTCCATTTGGTTGAACTCTTTAAGAAGGATTATAAGTTCAGCCCTATTGAAGGAGTTATGTCACAGGGGGTAGGCTTTAAGGTTTCCAAAGGTTGTCGGGCAGTGGTGGCACACACCTTTAATCTCAGCACTTGGGAGACAGAGACAGGAAGATCTCTGTGATTTTGAGACCAGACCGGTCTACAGGCTCCAAAACTACAGAGAAACCCTGTCTGAAAACTTAAAGGAAAAAAAAAGGTTTCAAAGTTTTAGTCATTTTCAGTGTCCTCACAGTCTCCTGCTTATGTATTCAGATATGAGCTCTCAGCTGTTCTGTCTGCATGCCTTTGTTTCCCAATCACAAACATTAACACTCTGAAGCTTTAAGCCCAATTAAATGCTTTGTTTTAGATATTCTCTTGGTCATGGTGTTTTAACTCAGCAAAAAAGTAACTAAGAAGGAAGGTACTACCTGGGAGTGGGCTATTGCTGTGACAGGCCTGCCCATGTTGTTTAAGAAAAATGTGAATGACTTTGGGGATTTAAACTAGAATATAGGTTGAATGCTATGACCAGGATTTAATGGCTTATCCTTGTAGCAACTAGGAAGACATTTCAGAGAGCCATATGGAGGCCCAAACAAGGATACAACAAAGAAAGAGAACTACAGACTGATCTCCCTCATGAACATTGATGCAAAACTACTCAATAAAATACTGGCAAATAGACTCCAAGAACACATCAAAACAATTATCCACCATGATCAAGTAGGTTTCATCCCAGTGATGCAAGCATGGTTCAACATACGAAAATCCGTCAATGTAATACACTATATAAACAAACTCAATGAAAAAAACCACATTATCATCTCACTAGATGCAGAAAAGGCATTTGACACAATCCAACACCCCTTCATGATAAAAGTCTTGGAGCAAATACAGGGAACATATCTAAACCTACTAATGGCAATTTACAGCAAGCCAACAGCCAACATCAAATTAAATGGAGAGAAACTCAAAGAGATTCCACTAAAATCAGGAACTAGGCAAGTCTGTCCACTCTCCCCATACTTATTCAATATAGTACTTGAAGTTCTAGCCAGAGCAATAAGACAACATAAGAAGACTAAGGGGATACAAATTGGAAAGGAAGAAGTCAAGCTTTCCCTATTTTCAGATGATATGATAGTATACTTGAGTGACCCCAAAGATTCAACCAGGGAACTGATACAGCTTATAAACACCTTCAGCAACTTATCAGGACACAAGATAAACTCAAAAAAATCTGTAGCCATCCTATATACAATTGACAAAGAAGCTGAGAAGGAAATCAGAGATACATCACACTTTACAATAGCCACAAATGATATAAAATACCTTGGGTAACACTAACCAAGCAAGTGAAGGACCTATATGACAAGAACTTTAAGTCCCTGAAAAAAGAAATTGAAGAAGAAGTCAGAAAATGGAAAGATCTCCCATGCTCATGGATAGGCAGGGTTAACATAGTAAAAATGACAATCTTACCAAAAGCAATCTATAGATTCAATGCAATCCCCATCAAAATACCAACACAATTATTCACAGACCTGGAAAGAATAATACTCAACTTCATATGGAAAAACAAAAAACCCAGGATAGCCAAAAGAATCCGGTGCAATAAAACAACCTCTGGAGGCATCACAATCCCTGACTTCAAGCTCTACTATAGAGCTACAGTAATAAAAGCAGCTTGGTACTGGCATAAAAACTGACATGTGGACCAATGGAATTGAATTGAAGACCCTGACATTAACCCACACACCTATGAACATATAATTTTTGACAAAGAAGCCAAAGGTGTACAATGGAAAAAAGAAAACATCTTCAACAAATGGTGCTGGCATAACTGGATATCAATGTGTAGAAGGCTGCAAATAGATCCATATCTGTCACCCTTCACAAAACTTAAGTCCAATGGATCAAGGACCTCAACATAAATCCAGCTAATCTGAACCTGCAAGAAGAGAAAGTAGGAAGTAGTCTTGAACACATTGGCATAGGAGATCACTTCCTAAATATAACACCAGTAGCACAGACACTGAGACAAACAATCAATCAATAGGACCTCTTGAAACTGGGAAGCTTTTGTAGAGCAAAAGATATGGTCAACAAGGCAAAGTGACAGCCTACAGAATGGGAGAAGATCTTTTCCAGCCCCACATCTGACAGAGGACTGATATCCAGATTATATAAGGAATTCATGAAATTATACATCATAACAACCAACAGTCCAATTGAGAAATGGGCTATAGGACTAAACAGAGAATTCTCAAAAGAGGAAACTCAAATGGCTGAAAGACATTTAAGGAATTGCTCAACATCCCTAATCATCAGGGAAATGCAAGTCAAAACAACTCTAAAATACCACCTTACATCTGTCAGAATGGCTAAGATCAAAAACAATGAAGACACTTTATGCTGGAGAGGATGTGGAACTAAGGAAAATCTCTTCCACTGCTGGTAGGAATGCAAGCTTTTATAACCACTTTGGAAATCAATAGGCTCTTTCTTAGAAAATTGGGAATCAATTTCCCCCAAGATCCAGCTATACCACTCCTGGGCATATACCCAAGAAATGCTCAATCATACCACAAAAGCACTTGCTCAGCTATGTTCACATCAGTATTGTTTTTAATAGCCAAAACCTGGAAACAACCTAGATGCCCTTCAACTGAAGAATGGATAAATAAATTGTGGCACATATACACAATGTAATACTACTCAGTAGAGAAAAACAATGACCTCATGAGGTTTGTAGGAAAATGGATGGATCTAGAAAAAATCAGATAACCCAGACTGTGAAAGACAAACATGGTATGTATTCACTCATAGTGCGATACTAGATGTGGAACAAGGATGATTGGACTGGTACTCACATCACCAGTGAGGCTACCTTGACAACAGGATCCCAATAAAGACATGAAGATAGCCCAATGACAAAGAAATGGCTGAGATCTGCATGAACAACCTGGACATGAGTGGGAGCAATGAAGGCGAGGGTTGAGGGAAAGAGAGAAGGAGATCCCAGCTGGATCAAGAAAAGAGAGGGAGAACAAGGAATAGGAGACCATGGTAAATGAAGACCACATGAGAAAAAGAAGAAACAAAGTGCTAAAGAGGCCCACAGTAATCCACAAAGATACCCCCGCAAAAGACTGCTGGCAATGGTCAAGAGACAGCCTGGACTGACCTACTCTGGTGATGGGATGGCCAAACACCCTAATAGTTGTGCCATAAACCCCATCCAAGGACTGAGGAATCTGGATGCAGACATCCATGGCTAGGCCCCGGGTGGAGCCCTGGGAGTCTAATTAGCAATAAAGAGGAGGGTTTATGTGAGCGAGAAGGTTGGATAAAGCACAGGGACAAATAGCCAAACGAATGGAAAAACATGAACTGTGAACCAAAGGCTGAGGGGCCCCCATCTGGATTAGGCCCTCTGAACAGGTGATACATTTGATTGGCTTTATCTGTTTGGGAGGCATCTAGGCAGTGGTACCAGGTCTTGGGCTCATTGCATGAGTTAGCTCTTTGAAACCTGGGACTTATGCCGGGACTCTTGGCTCAATCTGGGAGAAGGGGACTGGACCTGCCTGGACTGAGTCTACCAGGTCAATCTCAGTCCTCGGGGGAGGCTTTGCCCTGTAGGTGGTGGGAATGGGAGGTGGGCTGGGGGGGAGGGGATGGGGGCAGGAATGTGGAGAACAAGGGAATCTGTGGCTGTTTTGTAGAACTTAATGGTATTGTAAAATAAAATAAAATTAAATTAAATTAAATTTAAAAAATCACAAACACAACATAATCCAGATTCTCTGTGTAATATCCGACTTTATGTGGCTTATTTTTTTATATTACTTCTACTCTCTCTCTAAATACCTTATGTTTTAAAACTATTTCTGTATATAACTGTCTATATTCCTTTTCCTCTCTTTCTCAGGCATACATACTTTTTTACATACATTGTAAACCATTTAAAGTCTTATTTTATCCCACCCTCTCTTATTGTGAATCTTTGCTTTAAACTGCAGCATTACTAGGACTAAAATAGCAGCTTTGGCTGCTGACTCTGCCCACCTCAACTTCCCCAAATGTGGAACTGTATTTATAGCCAGCTCTGGGAACCATGCTCACTGATCACTCTGGGAAGCAGTGGGTGTATGCTTCATGCAGCCCAGAAACCTCTTCTTTTCCTAGCTCCATTCCTTCTGTCATGCATTTCCTTTATCTTAGTTATTGAATACTATGCAATTGTGTAAGGACAGCATATTTTCATTATGTGTTCATCAGTGATGAATATCTATGGCGTGTTCAATTTCTGGTTATTTTGAATAGAATAACAATTAACATGGATGAGCAAGTGTCCTTGTAGTGGTATATAGAGTCCTTTGGGCATATGCTCACTAGTATAGCAGGATCTTGAGGTATGTCAATTGACAGCTTCTTTGGGAATCTTCCTATGGTTTCCACAGTGGCTATACATGTTTGCACTCCTATTTGCAGTAAATATGTGGTCCCAATTCCTTGCATTCTCAACAGTTTATGCGGTCATTAGTTTTATTGTTTTAATGATCCTTGGCATTCTGATTGGTGTAACATAAAATCTCATTTTTTAACAAGCAAAATTCATAGATGAGAAATGTCTCTGAACAATCTTTGAATGTCATTAAGATTTCATAATTGATCTCTCCTAATTTGCATGTTTTAGGGCCTAATTATTTGTAGACCTATTTTATATCCTAAATAATTAATATAGTCTCCTCTTTGTATCTTTTCAGGAACAATTTGTGATCCCCAACAAGGCAAAATTTTCTTTACTTCTTCATTCTTTCTAATGTATCTGCATTTTAATCAGCTATTAAAATATTGTCCATGTAATGATAAATTATAGATTTAGGTAATTGTTTACATATTAATTCCAGTGGCTGTTGTATAAAATATTGGAACAGGGTTGGGCTATTTAACATTCCCTGTGGGAGAAACCTCCATCGATATCTCTTAACTGGCATAGAATTATTATAATTAGACACTGGGAAGACAAATCCTTCTCTGTCTTTTTCTTGTAAGGATATTGAGAAGAAACAGTCTTTTAAATCAATAACTATAAGAGGCCATCCTTTAGGTAACAAAGAAGACAAATAAATTCCAGATTTTAGAGAGCCCATTGGCAGAATTACCTTGGTAATTACTCTTAGTTCTGGTACCATTCTCTAGCTTCTGAATTTAGTATCATTCTGTTTATTGATGAATACAGCCTTTGTTAGAAATATTTGAAAGATTCTCTGGGGCCTTGTATAACTTTCATAAATGACTCAATTTTTTTCTGTGTTTCCTCAATTCTGTCCCATGTATCCATGGCTGCCTGTGGCATAGAATTAAGGTTTGGTTATCATATAAACATTGTCTTTGTATATCAGTATAATCACCTACTCCAAGAAGCTGATCCTGGGAAAATTCCACATTTGTAGTCCTACATTGTTGTTCTATTATTTTAGCTTCCTGTTTAATCTAGGTTCTCCATTGTAATTGTGCTCCAGTGTCTAGGACATCTGTAATTAATTCTTTCTAGTTCTGAGGAATAATTCCATTACAAGTGGACCAGGAGTTTAACATGCTTTAAAACTGGAGACTGCATGTCATATGATACTTTAGCATCTGTAAATCTCCTTAAATCTAACATCTCCACTGGTTTCCAACTACCTTGTATACACTAATAGGGAAAACCACCAGCCAATCTTAGCTCAGCAAGTCTGCAGCTTCCAAGTGAGAGTTACTTCATGTCTACCAACACACATATGCCTTGCTGTTTTTTCCATCTGATTTTTTCTCTTTCTACACAGATCTGTCACTTTCTGTTGGTGTTTATAGACCTCCAGACCTCCATGGTTAACTAGAGTTGGAATTTAGGCATGTGTCACCATACCTGGCTCTGTTTCCAGTGTGGCCTTGAAGATATAGTGATCTTGCCTGTTAAGTGATAAGATTAAGAATGTATGCTACTGCTACCTGACTTCTATGATTGCTTATAAGCTGGCCTTTTCCTCTGATCTCCAGGCAAGCTTTATTTAATAAAGCACAAATAAAATATCACCAGAAACAGGGCCCATTATATCAATACAAAAGGGTTCATAGGGGCTCAGAGAAACTGAATAGACAATCATGGAACCTCTATGGGTCTGAACTTGGTCTTCTGCATAATTGTTGTATTCTGCTAGCCCCTTACCGTTGGAATGTGGAAATTAAGCAACAGCCTTGGCAATATCTTGTGATGCTTAGGAGTTCTCAATGGAACCCTTATGGCCAATAACTAAATAAGGCAAAATAATCAAAGTAGGCCTAATAATCAAAGGTTTTACTTGATGGCATAAAATGTCTTGTTGGGGCATTTTCTCCTTATTTGGTGCCTCTATTTAAATTTATGTCACATACATATATATTTCAAGAAGCTTTTATAGGAATAGATTTTTCAAATGGCTATATTGCATTCCCCCTTTTCTCCTATTTTCCATCCTTCTCCCTATTTAATTTTCATATTCTAGTCTACTCTCTATCTCTCCATAATGATATGCTGTATTTCTCTTTTCTTCAGAAGATCCTTTCTTCCACCCTGCTATCTTAGTAAATACCTAAGCTCTGAGGCTATTCACACTATAGCACCCCTTTCAAAGATTTAACACCTGACATCCTCATATAAGACAAAAATATTTGTCTTTTATGGTCTGTATTTCTTCATCTGGGGTGATTTTTTTAGTTCCATCTATTTACCTGTTAATTTAATATTTCTTAACTGCTGAAAAATATTTCACTTTGTAAAAATATGATATTTTCACTATCCACTCCCCACTTGATGAACATCTAAGGCATTTCCAATTTCTGCAATTTTGAAAGGGTTAGCAAAGAACATTGATGAGCAATTATCTCTCTAGTATGATATAGAATCCTTTTGTTATAAGCTCAATGGTGGTATAGCTGGATCTTAGAGTATATCATTAAGCAACTTCCTCAGAGAGTGATTTCCATAGTCATACAAATTTTCACTCCAATTAGCACTAAAAATTGTTCCTTTCCCCTCACATCTTCAATAGCATGAGCTGCTATTTATTTTACTGGTTTTTGCCATTGTGACTGGTATAGAATGAAGTCTCAATATAGTTGAATTTGAGTTTTTCTGATGTTGAAACATGTCATACATTTCATCAGATGTTTTGGGGCTTTTTATGGTTCATCTTTTGAGAATTTTCTGCTTAACTTTATACATAATTTTAAAATTGCAATGTTCATTTTCTTAATTTTCATTCCTTTTAACTTCTACATATATCCTAGATACTAACCTACTACCAGATATGTAATTGATAAAGATATTTTTACCAATATCTTGTCTCTCTGTATGGATACTTGTGTCCTTTGCTATACAGAATATTTTGAGCTTCATGAGGTCCCATTCTTTAACCATTGGTCTTAATGCTTGTGCTATTAATGTATTAATTAGAAAATACTCTCAGTGCCAATGAGTTCAGGTCTCTCCTACACTTTCTCTTTTATCAGATTCATGTGTTTAGCCTTATGTTGATGTCTTTGGTCTACTCTAAGTGGAGTTTTTTCAGGGTATTTAACATGAATCTATTTGAATTCTTCTACATGCAGTTAAGCAATTTGATCAGAACCACTAATAAAGATGCTGTCTCCTCCAGTGTGAATTCTTTGCTTTTTTGTCAGAAATCATGTAAGTGTGTGTGGAGTTATGTATAAGTCTTTAGTTCAATCCCATTGGTCAATGTATCTGTTTTTATGACAATCATAGTGTTTTTAATACAAGTCTGTAGTACAACTTGAAGTCCAGGATGGTGATACTATCAGGAAATTTTCATTATTCATAGTTTTAGTTATTGTGTTAGTTTGAATGCAATTAATTTCCATAAGCTCATAGGGAGTGGCATTATAGGAGTTGTGGTTTTGGTTGGAGAGATTGTGTCATTGTGGGGATGTTTTTGAGGTCCCCTATGCTCAATCTATGTCCAGTGTCTCAGACCATTTCCTGTCACCTTCAGGTCAAGATGTAGGGTTCTCAGCTTTCTCCAGTGCATTTCTGCTTGCATGCCACCCACCATGATGATAATGGACTAAACCTCTGAAACTACAAACAATCCCAATTAAATATATTCCTTAAGAAGAGTTGCCATGGTCATTGTGTCTTTTCAACAGACCCTAACTAAGACACTGTGTATCTGCATATGTGTCTGTGTTTCCATATGAAGCTGAACTTTTTAAAAATTTTTATAAAGTCTGTGTTGGATGTGTTTTGGTGGTTATTGTATTGAATCTGTAGATGGCTTTTGGTAGCAGGGCAGTTTTCACTATAATCATCCTACTGATCAGAGCACATGGGCGAATGTTACATCTTCTGGAGTGATTGTCAATGTCTTTCTTCAATGACTCAAAGTAGTTTTAGTTTTCAAAAACAAATCATTCATTTGCCTGGTTAGAATTATCAAAAGAAACTGATTAAAGAAGAAAAGGTTTATGTTAGTAGTCTTTATATGACAGTCATTTCAGAAGGAAAATTAAAAAATATTTGAATCCTATTTATAAGGCAAAGAAATATGAAAGCATTAAGAATGACATTTTTGAACCAGACAAGAATTTTAAAATATCATACAATTCTTGGCAAAGCCAAAGCCCTATGTCTTGCATCATTTTAATATCTGTGCACTTTGTCTTTCTAGAAGTAATTCATTTTTAATAAAGCAAATCCCATCAGATGTCTTATTTTTACTTCTATAAATCAGACTATTCTTATTTATTTCACTCAGAAAAAAGCTATAGAGCTGCAAAGGTATTTCAGTGGGTAAAGGAACCTGACACCTAGTCTGACCAGCTGAGTTTGATAGAGCAACACATGTTATGACAGGGAAGAAATGACTCATGAAAATTATCCTCTTACCTTCCTCCCAATGCATTGACATGAGATGGAGACCACATAAGCACACAAATTAAAATTTTCACATATAATAAAATTTTAAAAAGAAAGAGATGAATTGTATACACCATCACTGTTGCTTGCTCTGCAGCTGGGGTCCCACTGTCTCTGATACCAGGGGCAGGGGGTGAACAGATGCAGAATCAAATGACACAGGCTCTGGGAGGTTGTAAGTAATCTCGTTTATTAAACAAAGGACTGACGTATTTATGTGTGTACTTTTTGGTGGGCTCTGCTTCTAGCTGCCCTGGTGTTTCCTGGTTGGTTCTGGGACATATGTCAACAGTGATCTTGAGAATCCAGTTTCAGGTGCTCTGGTTCAGGATACTACAGTGCTTGTTAGAGCTCTTTGTTAGCATGAACCAATGTTTTAGGTCTTATCTGATTTATATCACTCTTTTTATTTTATTTTGTGGCTAGTAGTGGCAATCACAGTTTATTGCTCTAATCTTGTTGTCCTTACCTCAGGGGTCCCTTGACATAGTGACTGTAAATGTCTTAGGTTGGCCTTCCTGACAGGCTTTTACCCTTCTCTGGCTACCAGCCCTCAGAGGGTGGTTCCCCTGGAAAGCATTTAGGGTGCAAGAGTATTAGACAGAGATATCAGACAGAAAAAACACAAATTTCCATGACCCCAGCTCTTATTACTTCCTTAGGGGAATGATGAACAGGGTTTTCCAGAGCCATTAGCAGTTGCAGGGTCATTTTGTTGATGTGGTGCTGGCGAGAAACATACTGTAGGAAACACTTAAGAAACAGAATTATTAAGAGTATCATTCTCATATCATTCCCCATGCCATAATTTTTGAAGGATCTAGGATCAGTTTCATGTGATGCCAAGTTTGTGTAAAGAATGTCGTAGATAAGTCCAGTGGTTTCACACGTGTGGAGTTTAGGCTTAAGATTTCATTAGAGAGTTGTACTGAAATGATTAAGAATTCTTTTTTTTTTCATGATACCAATATGATTTCCCTTAATTGACTCCTGGCTTTTGTTATATTTGAGACTGGGTAAGGGGTTAAACAAAAGGAGGAAGATTGGGGATCACAGTTTCCTCTTACCAGCCATCTTAATGTCTAGATTTCTTCATCCAATAAATCTAGTTGTTGCTGTAAATTGAGTACAGCTGATTGGAAATGGTAATTAATCAGCTGTGGAGTATTTAATGCTCAGGCTGATTACTCTGTGGCCTTATTAAGCATAGAGGCGGTGGCTCCCATTTGAACCAGCGAGGCTGTGGCTGCTGTGCCACCTGCCACAGCAATCAGAATAGAGGCCATTATAGCCGCTGTTATTCCAAGGTCTCTTTTTTTCTGTTTTTTTCATCATCAATTTTACTCCATGGAAATGTGTTACATTGGTCAAACAAACCCAAAGGAAAGCATGGAGGTGTACCACTATTGCCTGTGAGGCCTCCTCAGGATTCCAGCAGCATCCCAGCTTACAAAGGTCCTGAGTGCAATTTAGCATTGGCATGGAAAATTGGTTAAGATAAAGAAAAAGATTTTAAATATATATAGGTGTGGCAACGAGGGCAAAATATTTTCGCAGGACAACATAGTGATCATTTATAAGTCTTTCAGAAGCAGAGATGGTGTCATAATGTAAAAAGGTATAATCTCCATTGAAATAAATGCCTCCTTTTATAATGAAAAAGGGCCTTAAATCCATACATGCATGGGATCCACATAAAGGCCATGCCCCAAAGACAGTTCTGTCCTTTTTCACTTGTCTTATGAGGTAATCATCAGTAGTTTTTGGTGTAGTACTGTTCACAGATAGTGTAGCTTCACCATCTTCTGGTGTCTGGATCCCAAGCCCCAAGTTAGACTTTCCTAATAAGAGACAGGGTGCAAAATCAGGAAGTAAATGATCCCATTTAATAAGTATTTCAATCTTGGTAGCATATTCCTCTGGATTTAGACAAAAGGAATCAAATGAATGCTGAATGCCTTCAATGAAGATTTTTTCCTTTTTTCTCAATAGTGGGGCCCGTTATATTGATACCCTGCATAATTTCAGTTATTTTTTCCAATTAGCCTTTATAATCCTGTAAAATCTCCTGTGATATAAGAGGGGAAAGGGATGTACCCAGAAACATCAAGTCTATGACGTGCATCAAAGCAAAGGATATTTGTTTGAACATAAGATCCAAATGAACAAATAAAAGAGTCTTGAAATGGGGTATAAGGCAGGCCCAAGATTTTGCCAGTTGTATAAATTCCCTGGAAATTAGGGGCAATTACCACAACAGGCATGGGATAGGTGGGGCAGGAACTAATGCCCATAGAACTTCAGCCTGAACAGTCTTTGGCAGGATCAGTAGCAAGGCTGTCAGCAAAGGGTGAGGTCCTCTTTGAGATTTTCTTGATCCATAGCAGGCCTTATATCTCTGATTGGCATCCATATTGACTTAGTTTTATCCTATGGAAACACACAAGCATATACTTACCCATGTGTTAATATTGGAGCAGGAGATTGCCAGAGATTAGCTATAGGGTCTCTTCGTCTGACTAGAGGGAGTGGTGTTTCTCTAGGAAGAGAGGCCCAATGTGTATAGGCTGGAAGTTCTTCTTAAAAAGAGCTTTCACCAAGGCCAAGTGTGGATTCCTCTTCAATTCCTTGGGTATTTTTTGTAAATCATCCTTTAGTGAGCAGTTTTTCCTTTCTAGAATTGCCTGTCCTTCAGGGTTATATGGAATACCTGTGGTGTGTTCTATTTTCCATTCCTTAAGGAAATCCTTAAACTGTTGAGAGGTATATGCTGGGCTGTTATCAGTTTTTATGCTCCAAGTCATTCCCATGACCATAATAGTGGTTTTTAATGCCTTGATTACATGGGAGGATTTTCCCCAGTCTGTGCTTATAAAGCCAAAATTGGTCTTCTTGGCATCTGTAAAAGATATAGTCACTTTAAGGAGAGGAACATTCGAAGGATTAGCACACAGGCCTACAGTAAACTCAAGAAGTCACAGGACTGATAATGTTCATCTTGGGGGAAGTGATTATCCAAGATCCCTGTAAAACCTGTCATCATTTTCGGGAAGGGAAGGGAGTCTGCCCATAAGGGCTGAGTATTTTGGAGGGAGAAGGGGAAGACAATCATGTCTGGTTTGCAGCCCATGATTCTCCTGGCAGTTGCTCTTGCTTTATTGCCTATCTCAAAGGCAATATCAAACTTCCAGGTGATACGGGATAAGTCAGAATATGATAGATGTATCCAGATTAGTGGGCATGATTGCCACAGTGCTCCCAATACTCCACCCTTAGTCCAAAGGACTAGGGTTACCAGGGCAATATTTGAATTATATGTCCTTAGGAAGGTATTATAGGCAAGTTTACTCCCTCTTTAACAGATCCTTGGCCCCCTCTGTCAATTGTACTTTTGCAGAGGGGGAGATATGCCCCTCAAGAAGGAAGAACAGTTGTCTCGTGTCCTCATCTGGGATTGGGAGAAATTGCTTGAACCAATTAATTGTGCCAAAGAGTTCCTAGAAGTCTATAAGAGATTAAGACTCTCAGATTATAATAGAGGCATTGAGTGGTTGGATGACTTGGCTGATTTGGTAGCCAAAAAACAAAAAAAAAACAAAAAAAACAAATGGAGGTAGCCATTGTATCTTTTCTGGGTCAACCTTGAGGTGAAGGGCTACCAGGTCCTCAAGGAGCTGGGGCAATAACTCTGGAAGTCTCTGTCTACTTGAGTGGGCCAAAAGTCGAGTTTAATGGTAAAGGCCTTGGAAGGTTTATATATGTGGAAAGGCAGTGGCCCCTAGAATTGGGGGTGAAGGCTAGAATTTCTACCAGATTGACCTATTATGCATGCTTTACTATATCCTCATGAAAGGCTTTATCATCTATGGTAAGCATAGCTCCCATTTCTTCTAATATATCTTGAACCCAAAGCCTACGGTGGTGTATCAGCTATAATAGGGAAAAGTCGCCCTGATTGCCATCAAGATCCTACCAGTGAACCAAGTGAAGTGTTGTTTTAGAAGGCTTATCTCCTCCTACCCCAGTAACAGTTGGGCCATCTTTAAGTTTCCAATGTGGGAAGGCTTGAGTATCATTAAGAGATGCTCTTCAGGGCATGAGGATGAAGACAGTTTTGCCCAAGGACTTGCCTCTTTGGGAGGTGAGGCAGGAAGGGATTGTTTAGGAGGTTTCTTTGATGGGTCAGTCTCATCCTCTGAATCTGGCTCTACATATGGAGGTGGGAATTCAAGCAAGAGGGTACCCATATTTTGTGTTTTACAGTGGTCATTAAAAGTTTTAAGAACACCATCTGTGGTACCTTCTTTTATACAAGGTATAATACCTAATAAAATAGGAATAAATCATGCATGAGAAGATTTACCTTTCTAAACCTCCCTTTTTTGGCTAAGAATCAGATCTGCATCCAAAAAGCTGGATCCCAGATATTATCAGGAGATATACAGGGTGCTATGGCAGAGTCTTCAACACAAATGCTAGCCACGTTTGGCCACTTAATGTGAATATCCCTGGTCTATAGAGATCTTTATGTTCTAATATCTGAGCTTCTTTTGCAGTAGCAGGAATGTTACCCATTGTTAGTCCAAAGGAGGGTAAAATTACACTATCCTGGGTGCTGTGGGATGGTCTGTATGTCAAATTGCTCTGATTGGTCAATAAATAAAACACTGATTGGCCAGTGGCTAGGCAGGAAGTATAGGCAGGACTAACAGAGAGGAGAAAATAAAGAACAGGAAGGCAGAAGGAGTCACTGCCAGCAGCCACCAGGACAAGCAGCATGTGAAGATGCCAGTAAGCCACAAGCCACGTGGCAAGGTATAGATTTATGGAAATGGATTAAATTAAGCTATAAGAACATTTAGCAAGAAGCCTGCCACAGCCATACAGTTTGTAAGCAATATAAGTCTCTGTGTTTACTTGGTTGGGTCTGAGTGGCTGTGGGACTGGTGGTTGACAAAGATTTGTCCTGACTGTGGGCAAGGCAGGAAAACTCTAGCTACAGAGTCTCTGGGGCGTAGGGATCATGTCTTTGGCACCCTGTTCAAGGTGGCTGCAGCTCCCCACAGCTTGAGTCTTGGTTGTGACACCATTCAAGTACTCAGACAGCTGCAGTGGCACCCAGTGGCTCTGAGGGGGTCATTGAGGTTCATCATAAGCACTGCCAGGAACAATGTAACACCAACTTATCAGATCTGTCTTTGGTCTGTAAGGCTGCTAATGAATCAGGTCCTGAATTGCCATATTCTGAGCAAGTCCTACAGCAATGTACAATGCATTCAGAGACTTATTATGACTGATAATCATTTGATGAAGGCTATGTTGGAGCCTGTGGTCTTCCTTAATTGGCAAACTGCCTATGATGATCATGTTGAGGCTCAGGCTCATTTTAATATACAGTATAACATCACTGTTTCTCTTGAGATGCTCATGGGCTAAGAACCATATGTTAATCCTGTCACATAAGCCCAAATTGATCAACACACCCATTTACTTGCCTCATGAGACACCATTGTGCTTGGTGGGTTGGAAAGATTCCATCACCCTTCAGTGCCAAACCCCTGCTCTCCTATCAACCTGAAGGCAAAGGTATGCTTAGATTTTTTTCCCCAGGATACCACCCTGCAGATATGAATACCATCCAGAGATATGTGTCCAGCAACAGACCAAGAGACTTTGGCCAAAGAAGAATCTTCAGAGGGGTAATGTATGATTTGCCCCACTACTATGACATTAGTAAAAGTTATGTCATTATTGGCATGTGAACCTAGATATAAAGCAATTGCCTCACTGCCTACATGGTTGCTAATGCATCACCAGAAAGACTTCAATTGGCACAATAAATATGACTAGGGTCCCATCCATGTCATTTAGACTGAATTTTTTTTTACTAATCCTTTTCTTGTTCAAATATCTTCTGCAACAGGTTCAAGAACAGAAGGTGGCCACAAAGATGACACTGCAGATGACACCTTATTTGGCAAGCCACCCTAAGGTCAGCACAGTCCATTATGCTGAACTCTCCTAAAGTGGGATAAATAAGGTAAGGGCAATGAACCCTAGCTCCCACTGAGCATGTCCTATAAAATAATAAAAGGGGTGGATATGTGGGATGATTCATTCCTAACAGGCTTAAGGGTCAGCCTAAAGTTACAGCACAAACCAGTAAAAAAGATACTTTCTGAGAGCCAAACCTGGGTCTACTGAAGGGCCTTAGCAACAGCAGCTGAGACATGATCTGGAGTTGACCTGGGCCAATAAGAGGCAGCCAGGTCACTCCAGCAGATGTATATTCATCAGACCTTCCCCCAGGGTGGGGTGGAGGGTATATAAGGCTTGTCTCTCCCTAAATAAACTGAGCTTGTTGCTTTGACATTCTTCCAGAGTCTGTGTCATTGACTCTGTGCCTACATGGCCCCCTCCCCCAAAGGGAACAACAGCACAGGACCCTGCTACACAAGTGGGTCAAAGACCTCAACATAGGACCAGTTACATTGAACCTGGTAAAAAATAGAGTGGAAAGCAGCCTTGAATGCATTGACACAGAGGATAATTTCCTGAAAAGTACATCGATAACACCAGTACTAAGATTTACAATCAAAAATTTGGACCTCATGAAACTGAAAAGAATCTTTAAGGCAAAGAACACAATAAAAATACAAAACAACAGCCTACAGAATGAGAAAAGATTTTCACCAACTCCACATCAGCTAGAAGGATAATATCCAAAACATATAAATAATTCAAGAAAGCAGACATCAACATATCAAATAATCCAATTAAAATTGGGGTACTGGTTGGGTGGTGGTGGCCCATGCCTTTAATCCTAGCACTTGGGAGGCAGAGGAAAGCAGATTTCTGTGAGTTGGAGGCCAACCTGGGCTACAGAGTGAGTTCCCAGAAAAGCACAATGCTACACAGAGAAACCCCGTCTCAAAAAAAAAGAAAAGAAAAGAAAAAAGAAAGAAAGAAAAGGAAAACAAAACAAAACAAAAAATGAGATACTGATCTAAACAAAATTTTCAACAGAGAAATCTCAAATGGCCAGAAAACACTTAAAGAAATATTCAAAATCCTTAGCCCTCAGGGGGAAATGCAAATCAACATGACTCTGAGATTCTATTTTACACCTGTCAAAATGGCTGATACAAAGGCACAATTGAGAGCTTTCTCTAGGGATGATGTGTAACAAGGGAACACTCCTCCATTGCTGATGGGAGTGCAAACTTGTACAGCCACTTTGGAAATCAATATCGTGGTGTCTCAAGAAAATAGGAAACTGATATACTGCTATACCACTCCTGGGAATATACTAAAGGATATGCCATCCTACCACATGGATACTTGCTCAACCATATTCATAGCAGTTTTATTAATAAGAGCCAGAAACTGGAACCCACCTAGATTTTACTCAACTGAAGAATGGATAAAGAAAATGTGATACATTTACACAAAGGAGTGTCAATCAGCTGTTAAAAATGACATCATGAAATTTGCAGGCAAATGGATGGAACATCCTGAGTGAGGTAACTCAGACTCAGAAAGACAAACATTGTATGCTCTCACTTATACAAGGATTTTATCTGTATAGGATAACCATGTCACATCCACAGACGCAGAGAGCCTAAGTTACAAGCAGAGCTCAGAGGGATGCATGGATGTCTCCAGTAAGGGGATATAGAATAAATTTCATAGGTGGTCTGGGAGCTGGTAGGTTTGGGAACAGCAGGGGTCAGGTGGGGAAAGGGATGGAGTAGGTATGGTGATATTTTATTTGTGCTGAAATGTGATTTTATTTGTATGTTAATAAATAAAGTTGCCTGGGGGTCAGAGATAATAGTAGGACATAGCAGAACCAGGCGGTGGTGATGCACACCTTTAATCTGATCACAAGGCAGGCAGAGTCTGTGTGTTCAAGGACATAGCCAGCTTGGAGACACATGTCTTTAATCTCAATAACAACCATAGAGACCTGGAGGTCTGTATAGACAGGCAGTGACGAGGAGGTCATGTGGTTGGGTTTACAACCAATGAGAAGGCAGAACAGAAAGTCAATAAAAAGACAGACACACAGGAAGTAGGTATCCTTCTCAGGGGAAGGATGGCAGCAGCAGCAGGTGATAAGAAGTTGGTATTAGTCTCAGCTCTTAGCTACTGCTGTGACCTCTGGGGCTTTTAACTCTGTTTGACTCTGTGTTTCTTATTTAAGAAGACTGTTACATCTACATTTGGTGCCCAACGTAGCAAGAATTCATTAAAAAACACTTGACTCAGCTCTGCAGCCCGGCTCCCACCTCAGCCCAGCTTGGCCTAGGCCCTAGGCCTGACCAACTGTAGCTGTAAGCAGTTACCCACAGCTGGAGCTACTTGCAGCCAGATTGACAACTCAAGTGGCTCAGGTTAAAAAATAAAAAAGCTGGTGCTACAAACAACTCAGGCCTGCCAAAGCTCCTGGTCCAGCTACACTCAACTGTACTTGCAGCAGCTACATTCAACTGCAGCTAGAGCTGCTTGCAGCCAAAATGCCAACTCACATGGTCGAAGTTTAAGGAAGCCAGAGCCCAGGCTCAACTCAGCTCAAGCAGGAGCTCGTGGCTGGATTTCAGCTTTTAGCCAAAACATGTGGCTACACCTTTTTCTTCCTTCCTTCCTTCCTTCCTTCCTTCCTTCCTTCCTTCCTTCCTTCCTTCCTTCCTTCCTTCCTTCCTTCCTCCCTCCCTCCCTCCCTCCCTCTCTTTCTCTCTTTCTCTCTTTCTCTCTCTCTCTCTCTCTCTCTCTCTCTCTCTCTTTCTTTCTTTCTTTCTTTCTTTCTTTCTCTTTGGATTCCCATCTCAGATGCTAGGTAGCTGTTTGGAAATTCCCTTGGATTTCTACTGTTCTACACAGACTTGGTAAGTCAATTAAGATATCAGATATTTAAAAGGGAAAAACTACTTAAAAGAGAAAATTTTTTCCACATTAAAAATGGGTATTATGTGTACATTAGAAGAAAATTGGACTCTGATAAAATTTTAATCAGTCTAAAAATGGAGCAACTATGTGAGAAGATTAATGTTGATGGGATGTACTTTACACCAATTATGCACATTATTATTTTCCTTATCCTCATTTTACTGTTTAAAAAGATAGTCAATTTAAGTGCCAGTATAAAAGCTTTAGAAAAACCTGTTAAAATAAATTATAGAGAAGTTCAGATTCAGACAGAATAATTTAACAGTGAAATTATTTCAGGATTGGATTATAAGGTTTCAGAAAGAAAGCCTGTTTTCACAAAATCACCCTTAATTTATCCAGTAACTATACAGCAGGTACCTGGTCAAGTGAATGCATAAAATATTTGTACTCCAATTGAAATGTTAGATCTAAGAAAGTTTAAGGAGGCAATAGTATCTTGTAGCATGCATTCCCCATTTATAAAGCAAATGTTAAATTCCTGGTCAACTTATAATAAGATTATACCACAGAACTGACGAGTGCTGGTAAATGCTGTCCTGGAACCTAGGGCACAGCTGCAGTGGCACATGTGGTTCAAAGATGAAGCTAAAACCATAGAAAGTCAGTAGAGGGCTAGAGGTGTGCAAATCTTCCAGGATCAGCTTGTAGGATAAGGCCAATATACTGCAATACAAAGACAATGTTTAGATGATAACCAAACCCTAATTCTATGTCAAGTGGCAGCCTTGAATGCATGGGACAGAATTGAGGAAGCATGAAAGGAAACTGAGTCATTTATGAAGGTTATATTTAGCCCAAAAGAATCCTTCATGGATATCTTACAAAGACTGAATTTAGCAGTAAAGAGAATGATCCTGAATTCAGAAGCTATCCAGATAATAATAGAATCTTTGCCCTTGAGAACACGAATGCATCATGCAAGAGAATAATCAGGCCATTTAAGGCAGGATCTGCACCCTTGGAATATTGGATTAGAGACAAGTTTAATGTTGAGGCTCATGACCATGATGATATGTGGCTAGGAGAAGCAATTTCAAGAGGTTTGAGGAATGTCAGATGTTTTGGATGTGGAAAGAAAGGACATTTGGAAAGGAACTATAAACAGGGCATTCCTAGAAACAATGTTTCTTCAAGGAACAATGGCAACAGAATGCCCCTTCCTTCTGGAGTATGCAGAAGGTGTTGTAAAGGAAAACATTGGACCAACAAAGGTAGATCAACAAGGGACAGACAGGGTAATCCTTTGCCTCAGTCTTCAGAAAACTGCCAGAGGGCCTCAGGCAGGCTCCCACAGCAAATCAAGTTCAGACCTTTCCTTCAGTCATTGAGGAAACCCCTACTCAGAGCAATTAAATAACCAATGCCTATTGGGATAAACCAGCTGCTCAGGATGATGAAACAGTTGAGACAGAGAGAACAGAAAATTCAGGAGGAAACATAAGGAAAAAAATTTTGGCAAACTTCTATAAATGAACAAAGACCAAAATTAACAATAAAAATAAATGGTGTTTTGTTGTCTGGTCTGGTATATACAGGTGTTGACATGACCATAATTGCACCAGAATTTTGGCATCCAACTTGGTCTCTTCAAGAGGTAAATGTTCAGCTGTTAGGGACTGGAACATTATCCCATGTGAAACAGAGTGCAAGATGGCTCGAATGCATAGTTCCAGAAGGACAGAGAGGAAAATTATAACCATATGTGGCTAACATAGCTATGAACCTATGGGGTAGAAACTTGTTACAACAATGGAATACTCAGATTAACATCCCTACAACCTTAGAAACAAATAATAAAGTAGCACATGTTCCTGAGAGAAATATTAGAAGGTATTATTCTAATGAGTGGTCACCAGCCATCCAGATTGTACAAGGACAGGCAGGGCACAACAACTGATGATCTTCCAAAGACACCAACAGCTCCACCTTTAAAATGATTAACAGACAAGCATGTATGGGTTCAGCAATGGCCTTTAGCAACAGGGAAACTCTAGGCTTTAGAAGAGCTGGTAGAAGAACAGTTAAATGCTCAGCATATTGAAGAATCAACCAGCCCTTGCAATTCTCCTGTATTTTTTTATTAAAAAGAAATCTTGTAAATGGAGAATGGTAACAGACCTTAGAGTAATTAACAAAGTAATTCAGCCAATGGGCTCTATACAATCTGGAATTCCTTTGCCTTACTTAGGTAACTCTCTTACCTAAAGGATAGCCTCTTATAGTAATTGCTTTAAGACTGTTTCTTTTCAATACCCTTACAAGAAAAAGACAGAGAAAGATTTGCTTTCACGGTGCCTATTTATAAATCAACTGGTTAAGAGATATCAATGGGGGTTCCTCCCATGGGGAATGCTGAATAGCCCAACCCTGTGCCAATATTTTGTACAACAACCATTGGAGGTGATACAAAAAAATCCTAAACCTATAATTTATCATTATATTGATGATATTTTACTAGCTGACTCAAATGCAGATACTTTAGAAAGAATGTTTGAAGAAGTAAAGAAAATTTTGCCTTGCTGGGGATTACAAATTCCTGAAAAGATACAACAATGAGATTCTATTAATTATTTAGGATATAAAATAGAACTACAAAAATTAGACCCCAAAAGGTGCAAATTAGGAGAGATTTATTACAGATACTTAATGACTTTCAAAGATTATTTGGAGACATTTCTCATCTATGAACTATTGTTGGGGTAAAAAATGATGAACTGAATATTTTGTTCAAAACATTATAAGGTGACAAGGACTTAAATACTCCAAGAGAATTATCACCTGAAGCTGAGAAAGAATTGGTGGTCGAAAAGAAAGTTCATGAAGGACATGTAGATCATATCAATCCAAAGCTGGATTGCATTTTGGTTATTTTACCTTCTAGGCATTCTCCAACAGGAATATTAATACAAAGGGATGATATTATATTGGAATGGATATTTTTACCAAATAAACCAAATAAAAAATTAAAAACTTATGTGGAACAAAATCTTTGACTTGATTTTGAAAGGAAAATTGAGACTTCATCAATTAGCAGGAATAGACCCAGCAGAAATTGTCATACCTTTGACTAGAGAGGACATTGAAAATGTATGGGCAGAAAGTGAACCTTGGCAAAGAGCTTGCAGTAATTTTTGGCGAGAAATTAACCACAAATATACAAAATGTAATAGAATTGATCTTATAAAGAGAGCTGATTGGATTTTGCCTCGGATTGTACAGAAAAAACCAATACATGGAACTTATATCTTTTATACAGATGCAAACAAACAAGGAAAGACAGGTTACAAATCAGAAAATTTATGTAGTACAACTTGAAGATTGGTATGATAATACTGTCAGTACATTTTTATTACTTATAATTTTAGTTATTGTGTGGATGTGTGTTAGTTTAAATGGAATTCCCCACACACACACCATAAGCTCATAGGGAGTGTCATTATAGGAGGTGTGATTTTCATAGAGAAAGTGTATCACTGTGAGGTGGGCTTTGAGGTATCCTATGCTCAAGCTATGCCAAATGTTTCAGACAATTTCCTGTTGACTGTGGGTCAAGAAGTAGAATTCTTAGCTCTTTCTCCAGTACATGTCTGCCAGCATGCCATTCACCATTAGGATAATGAACTAAACTTCTGAAACTATAATCCATCCCAATTAAATGTTTTCCTTAACAAGAGTTACCATGGTCATGGTGTCTTTTCAATGGACCCTAACTAAGACACTGTGTTTCTGTATATGTGTCTGTATTTCCAAATGGAGCTGAACTTTTTAAAAATTTTTATAAAGTCTGTGGTGGATGTGTTTTGGTGGTTATTGTATTGAATCTGTAGATGACTTTTGGTAGCAGGGCAGTTTTCACTATAATCATCCTACTGATCAGAGCACATGGGCGAATGTTACATCTTCTGGAGTGATTGCCAATGTCTTTCTTCAATGACTTAAAGTAGTTTTAGTTTTCAAAAATACAAACCATTCTGTATTTTTGAAATACACATTTTGTCTGGTTAGAATTATCACAAGAAACCGATTAAAGAAGAAAAGGGCCGGGCAGTGGTGGTGCATGCCTTTAATGCCAGCACTCGGGAGGCAGAGGCAGGCGGATCTCTGTGAGTTCGAGGCCAGTCTGGGCTACCAAGTGAGTTCCAGGAAAGTTACAAAGCTACATAGAGAAACCCTGTCTCGAAAAATCAAAAAAAAAAAAAAAAAAAAAAAAAAAAAAAAAAAAAAGAAGAAGAAAAGTTTTATCTTAGTCACTATCTTGCAGTCATTTCAGAAGGAGAATTAAAAACACATATTCAAATTCTATTTACAATGCAAAGAAATTCAAAAGCATTAAGAAGGATATTTCTTGAATTAGACAAGTCTTTGAAAATACCATGAAATTTGCCCATTTGCCAGCCAGTGGGCAGGGCTCCTGCAGAAAGATTCCCCTTCTCCAAGACCCCCCAGCAGACCCTGCAATCTACAACCCTGCCTGCACACCGTTCCACCAAAGATCGCTACCATTTTCTGAGACTTGGAAACCAGCCCCCAGCTCATCCAGCCCAGAGCTTCATCTGGCCCAGAGATGGAGCTCTCATTGGGCAAAGAGCTGTCATTGGACAAGGAGTAAACTCAGGAAACAGAGAATATGCCAGCCTTGATTAGATCAAAAGAGTGGCTTTCTGAGAAGTGGAATCTGCTACCTCTCACTGGACCAAGAGAGGCTTCCTGAAACACCAAATCTGTCACTTCTGACTGAACCAAGAGCCTTGATAAGTCCAAGAAAAAATCTGGGAGTCACAGAATCAACTAGCTTGATTTGATCCAAGGGCAGCTCCCTGAGACACAGAAGCTGCCTGCTCCAATCAGAACAAGATCTAAGATTAGACCCAGAAGGGCCCCCTTAGACACAGACACAACAAACACATTGTAGACCAACAGCAAATCACTCAGACACAGGCACCTCTTATACCTATTAGAGGAGGAGATGGGCAGACATCAAGGCAGAAGTACAACAACATACAAGAACATAAAGAACAATACAGCATCACAGGAAACTAGCCCTCCTCCAACAGCAAGCCCTAAACATCATTAGGTGGGAGAAGCAGAATAAAGCAACCTTAAGAATAGCATCATGAAGATGCTAGAGGGCTTTCAAGAAAAATTAAAAATGAAATTGAGGAAAAGGTAAACAAAAAGTGGAGGAAATTACTAAAGAAAATCATAAAAAGTCAAACAAAAAATGGGAACAAATCTATAAAGAACAAGAGGAAAAGACAAATATAAAAGCAGAAGAAAACAATAAATCCCTTAAAGAAAACCATGAAAAAGCAATGAAACCAGTGAGGGAAACAGCTCAAGACCTGAGAAGGGAAATAGAAACAATGAAGAAGACACAAACAGAGGAAATGCTGGAAATAGAAAATCTGAGTAAATGAGCAGGAAACAAAGATGGGAGCATAACCAACAGAATACAAGAGATGGGAGAGAGGATCTCTAGTGTAGAGGATACAATACAGGAAACGGATTCGTCAGTCAAAGAAAATACCAATGCCAAAAAAACCATAACACAAAATGTCCAAGAAATCTGAGACACCATGTAAAGACCAAATCTAAGAATAATAGGGATAGAGGAAGGAGAAGAATACCAACTCAAAGGCACAGAAAATAAGTTCAACAAGATCGTAAAAGAAAACTTTCCCAACTTAAAGAAGGAAATGCCTATGAAGATCCAAGAAGCCTATAGAACACCAAACATACTAGAACCCCCAAAAGATACCCTCACCACATAATAATTAAACAACTAAATGAACATAATAAAGAACGAATACTAAAAGCAGCAAAGGCAAAAGGCCAAGTAACTTATAAAGGCAAACCATCAGAATAACCTGGATTTCTCAATGGAGACTTTGAAAGCCAGAAGGACCTGGACAGATGTACTGCAGATGCTAAGATACCATTCTAGACTTACACAGCAAAACTTTCAATCATGATATATGGAGTGAACAAGACATTCGAAGACAACACCAGACTTAAACAATACTTATACACAAACCCATGCCTACAGGAAGCACTAGAAGGAAAATTCCAACATAGGAAGTCAGATACACTCATAAAAACACAGGCAATAGATAACACCAGAGCAGTAAACCCCAAAGAAGAGAAGCACACACACTACCAACAAAAGATATCAGGAATGAACAATCACTGGTCATAAATATCCATTAACATCAATGGACTTAATTCACCTATAAAAAGACACAGACTAACAGAATGAATATGAAAACAGGACCCATCTTTCTGCTGTATATAAGAAACACACCTCAATTTCAAAGATAGACACTACCTAAGAATAAAAGGCTGGGAAAATTTTTTTCAATCAAATGGTCTTTAGAAGCAAGCTAGTGTAGCCATCCTAATATCCAGCAAAATAGACTTTAAACTAAAATCAATCAAAAGACATCAATAAGGGCATTACATTCTCATCACAGGAAAGATTCACCAAGATGATGTTTAAATTCTGTACACTTATGCCCCAAATACAAGGGCACCTGTTTCTGAGATTGGAGGGATATTAGTCTGAGTATTCCATTGTTGCAACTTGTTGTAACAGGCACCCACAGTTGTAAAGGAGATATTACTAAAGCTTAAATCACATATAAAACCCCACACATTAATAGTGAGAGATGTCAATACCCCACTTTCACCACTGAACAGATTTGCCAAATTGAAACTTAACAGAGAAATAAAGGACTTAACTGATGTTATGACTCAAAGGGACCTAATCGATATCTACAGAACATTCCATCCTAACAAAAAAGAATATACCTTCTTCTCAGCACCCCATGGAACCTTCTCTAAAATTAACCACATACTTGGCCACAAAGCAAATCTCAACAGATACAAAACAATTGGAATAACCCCCTGTGTTCTATCAGACCACAATGGTTTAAAGTTAGATTTTAAAAACAACAAAAACTACAGAAAGCCTACAATCTCATGGAAACTGAATAATGCTCAACTGAATCACCAATGAGACAAGGAAGAAATTAAAAAAAAAGAAGTTAAAGACTTCTTAGAGATCAATGAAAAGGAAGACACCACATACCCAAACTTATGGGACACTATGAAAGCAGTGCTAAGAGGAAAATTCATAGCACTAAATGCCCACATAAAGAAGTTGGAGAAATCTCACACTAGTGACTTAACAGCACACCTGAAAGCTCTAGAACAAGAAGAAGCAATGTCATCCAGGAGGAATAGACACCAGGAAATAATCAAATTGAGAGCTGAAATCAATAAAATAGAAACAAAGAAAATAATACAAAGAATCAATGAAACAAAGAGGTGGTTCTTTTTAGAAAATCAACAAGATAGACAAGCCCTTATTTAAACTAAAAAAAGGCATAGAGAGAACATCCAAATTAGCAAAATCAGAAAAGAAAAGGGAGACATAAAAACCAACACTGAGGAAATCCAGAGAATCATCATATCACACTTCAAAAATCTCTACTCCACAAAACTGGAAAATCTAAAAGAAATGGATAATTTTGTGGATAGGTGCAACATACCTAAGTTAAATCAAGACCAGATAAACTATTTAAAAGTCCAATAATCCCTAAGGAAATAGAATCAGTCATTAAAAGTCTCCCACCCTGCCCCCCCCCAAAAAAAAGCCCAGGACCAGATGGTTTCAGTTCAAATTCCACCAGATCTTCAAAGAAGAGTTAATACCAATACTCTCTAAATTGTTCCACACAATAGAAACAGAAGGAACATTACCAAACTCCTTGTACCACCTGATTCACAAGCTAAACCAAAATGCAACAAAGAAAGAGAACTATAGATCAATCTCCCTCATGAACACTGATGCAAAAATACTCAATAAAATATTGGTAAACAGACTCCAAGAACACATCAAAACAATTATCCACTATGATCAAGTAGGCTTAATCCTAGGGATACAAAGGTGTTTCAACATATGAAAGTCTGTCAATGTATTACACCATATAAAAAACTGAAAGAAAAAACCCACATGATCATCTCACTAAATGCTGAAAAGTCACCTGACAAAATCCAATACCCCTTGATATTAAAGGTCTCGGAGAGATCAGGAATACAGGGAACATACCTAAACATGATAAAGGCAATTTACAGCAAGCCAACAAAAGTAAATGGAGGGAAACTAAAAGCGATTCCACTAAAATCAGGAAGAAGGCAAGGCTATCCACTCTCCACATACTTATTCAATATAGTTTTTGAAGATCTAGCCAGAGCAAAAAGACAACTTAAGCAGATCAAGGGGATACAAATTGGAAAGGAAGAAGTCAAGCTTTCCC